>NC_079206.1:22968314-23272898 GCF_026745355.1 Beta vulgaris subsp. vulgaris
TAACTTATATACATTGATAGACATTTCTCACATGCCTAATATTTGTAAGATTCTTTTTTTGTAGATGACTTGGCAGCCATATACTGATGTGAGACTGGCGTTGTTACCTGCTATATGTCAAGCTGATCGACATGTATGGCGCACAGTGGCCCCACTTATCTGTTTCGACATTGTAGTGTTCCATTTCCCTGGTCGAGTTATGCGCCAGTTTGGATTCGAGACGACGATTCCAGCACCTTGTGAGACGAGCACAGCCCTTCATGGCATAGATCGGAGGTCGAAGAATAAGAACTATCTGCTCAGACATCGACCTTACATTACATAGTGGGATGAGCGCGAGGGACACATAGTTCAGGGCAATCCTTTTAGTGGTCATACTCATGCCATTGAGGAGTATATGATATGGTATCGTCGCATCACGAGGCTACGCATGACGAATCCATTGAGGCGACCACCTTCTACACATTATCAGCCTGCGTCTGCAGATATAGTACTGGTAAGTCCAATGATTTGTATTTGTACTTTTATTTATACGACTATATAATATGTATTCTTCTTTCTATGCAGGCACATACTTTATCTGATATTGCTCATAGGTGCGGTACTGTACTAGAGGCTTCTGAGTCATTGCCTCCAGATATGGTGCGTCAGTTGTATGGACAGACATTGCAGACCATGAGGGGACTGTGTATTGATGTTGTTGGTCGAGCTGGACATGGCCACATCGTACATGGCGTGCCTACTTCTGCTGGATATACATCGACTTCTACATCTTCTACGTCTGCTGCCCATATATCTACCACGACAGCTTTGCTTTCACCTCCAGTCAGTCAGAGGACCTATCGACGACGTCCTGACACTACTCCCTCTTCTCTTGATGCCATTGCAGAGTCTCATGAGACCACACCTAGTTCATCTACACCTTCACAAAAGAAGAAGAGAGGGTCTTAGCATTTTCATTTATTGTTTGTATAGTTAGTTAACATTATGTTACATTTTAAACTTTGTTTGTGATTGACATATTTTCTCAATCTAACTCGTAATTAAAAAAATTCTGCATAAATTTGAATGTGGATGAACTTGGTGATTGGTGATTCATGTGTGGATGAAGTTGGTGTTGTTGAATGGAATTGGGTGCTGGAATTGCAGGTTGGATAATTGTTGGAATTGGAGGTTGGATAATTGTTTGGAATTGCTGGAATTGCAGGTTGGATACTTGTTTGGGATTGCTGGATTTTTTTGTGTTTCTGGCACTTGGCCACTTATGGGAAAACAGTGCAGTCTGCTGTGTTATTGCAACAAAACCGCTACTCCGAATAGCGGTTTACATGTGCGGTGGAACTGCGGGATAAAACCGCTACTCCGAGTAGCGGTTCAGTCAACAAAACCGCTACTCGGAGTAGCGGTTTATGTGAATGAACCGCTACTCCGAGTAGCGGTTTTGTTAAAAGTAAACCGCTACTTGGAGTAGCGGTTTACCTGCGCTAAAACAAAAAAAAAACATTTTTTCGCGTGCCGTCCTACGTGGACGGTACGCAGGGAATTTTTTTTTTTTTGGGGAACATTTTGGGAATTAATACCTTTTTTTACATTATTGAAGGAAAAAATTCCAAATTATTTAGTGTGGTTCAATTTGAGTGTGGACAAAAGTAAGATAACTTTTGGATTAAAAAAATATCAAACTGTATATTTGGAGTTTGATTTGAGTTACACCCCCACACCAATTCATAGAGAGTTTTTTTTTTTTTTTTTTTGAGGGGATTTTCATAGAGAGTCCTAATTAAACTATTGTATGGTGTTTTTTCAGGAGTAACTAGGGATGGGCAAGGGTCGGGTCTGGATCGGGTCCAGCTGGACCCTAGACCCGGACCCTAAAATTTTTGGCAGACCCAGACCCGGACCCGGACCCTAAGGGTCTGAAAAAATTGGACCCTGACCCAGAGCCTTAGGGTCTGGCGGGTCTAGAGGGTCTGGAGGGTCTAGGCCTAAATTCTTTTTCTTGCCAAATTTTCAGCATTATTAATATCAATAATCATCTGAAATTCGCATGAAGCAAATATAAAAAATCGCATGAAACAAACATAAGAATTCGCATGAAACAAACACAAACATATAAATGGAAAAAAATGAAATAAACACAAACTTATAAACTGAAAAAAAAAAACCGAAACAAACACAATTCACAAAGATATAAACTGAAAAAAAAAGAAACAAAAACACAAACATACAAACTGAAAAAAAGAAACAAACTCAACTTACATAAGAGTTCAGAATGGGTGTTTTGGTGTTTTAGTTTAGATTTTAGAAAATCAGTTTATTTTATTTTAAAAAAGTTGAAATGTATATATTAAATAAGTTTAGGGTCTAAGGGTCGGGTCTGGGTCCAAAATTTTAAGACCCGGACCCGGATCCTAAAATTTTCACTTGGACCCAGACCCTTAGGGTCTGAAAAAGTTGGACCCAAACCCTTAAATTAGGGTCGGGTCCAACAGAGTCCGGGTAGGGTCCTGGACCCATGCCCATCCCTAGGAGTAACACATGTGTTACAATTTTTCAACATTGAAAATTTTGTGATATCTCAATCAAAAAGGTGAAATTAGAGACATTGTGGTTACGTACTGCGCGCCACCTACCCCTTTCTCGGGCCTTCATGACGTGTCCTATCACAATCTTCTGTTGAGATAATCTTTCCAACCGCCTAACCTTTTCTTATCTTAATTTTTCTTTTCCCCTTTTACCGCCAAATTAAGCCACAAACCCTTCTACACAACTAAATGCACGCACATCCGTCTGATCATCTATCACCCATGCAATCTCAGCCGTTTATTACTTATCCTTTGTCCCCTATATATAATAATTCCTCCTTTAATAAATATTATCATTCATTCATTGAATACATCCAACAATTAAATCTCCCCCTTCTCGAATTCTCCTTTCTCTCTCTTATCATGGCTTCTTCGCGGTTTATTTTTTTTTTTTTTGACGGGAAACACACTTAAGCATTCATATTACTCAAATCATCAATTACAACCCCGGAAACCTCGGGAGGAACCTCTTCTATCCATACCCTCATATCGCTATACTCCTTACTTAGGTGAGCAAGCTTATGAGCTACTCTATTTCCACCCCTGCACACATGCTTAAAAACAACATTACGACAGAAACAAACAAGAGCTAAAATGTCCGCTACAATATTCCCAAAACTAGTATTTTCCAGCAAACTTTTTCCCAGATGGTTAATAAGTTTCAGATTGTCACTTTCCACCTCGATATCACGGAGCCCCGCCTCCAAACCAATGGTCACTGCATGACGTAGCGCCACTGCTTCCGCTTCATCCACCGCCAGCCCTCCTTCCACCAAGCACACCGTGGCCATCATGACATCGCCGACACTATCGCGCATGACTCCACCACAACCAATCCTACCATCCTCAAAAACAGCCGCATCCGAGTTTATTTTGACCCATCCATCTCTCGGAGCTCGCCATGATTTTTCTCCACCACGCATGACAAAAGGAGGCAGCTTTATAGTCTCTTTTGCTTCTTCAAATTCCTTCACACTTCGCACAGCTCGTGCCACCACTTCCACAGCCTCGAGGGCTCGCGCTTCAAAGGCCCATGCATTCCGAGTGAGCCAAATCCCCCAGAGGAGACTCCAAAACAAGTCCCACCATCGATCCTCCTTGAATTTGGAGGCTAACCATACCACCCAGTCCCTAAAAGATGGCCCCATGTCTTCACCAACCTCAAGGCGTAACGGAGATAATTTCCAGATTTTCCTAGCACCGTCGCAGGTAACCAATCCATGTAAAATCGTCTCACCCTCCTCCCCACACATGGGACAAAGTCTATCCACCCTACAGCCCCTCCGAGCAAGTGTATCCCGCATAGGTAGACCATGGTGCATCGCTTTCCACCCAAAAAGTTTCACCTTGTTTGGGACTTGCGCATCCCATAGGGTCTCCCACACCGTCTTTGTGGTATTTGATGAGGAAGTGGCTCTATCATTTTTGCGAATAGCAAGCTCCAAATAATACGCACTTCGAACCGAGAATTCACCATTTTTAGTAGGCATCCAACTCCATTTATCGTCACATACTTGTCGTGGAATCGGAATGCGGAGGATCGCTTCCACCTCCCAGTTCGTAAACAGCCTCCCTAGTATTGCCTTATCCCACTCACCCTCCCTCATTAGTTCATGGACTAGCGTCGGTGTATCATCACTTCTCTCCCGCGGCAAAACCCGAAAGTTTGGCAATGTAGGGACCCACGGTTCCTCCCATATGTCAATAGTACTCTCCTTTCCCACCACTTTTCGGAGACCCTTAGCAAGCAAGTCTCGCGCGGACATAATCGACTTCCAAGTGTAGCTAGCCACTGGGCTCACCTTGGCCTTCATGAATGTTGTGTGAGGAAAATATTTGTTCTTCAGAACCGTGGCCATCAAAGATTTTGGGTATTTTAGGACACGCCACGCTTGTTTAGCTAGCATTGCCTTATTGAAGACCACAAGATTTCGCATACCAAGTCCTCCATCTTTTTTCGCTCCATACACCTTCTCCCATGCCACCCATGCCATTTTCTTTTCCTCCTTTTTTTGCCCCCAAAAGAAACTCCGATATAATCGCTCCATCTCTTGTAGAATAGATACCGGAATATTAAAACATTGCATTGCATAGGTGGGTATAGCTTGTGCAACTGCTTTAATTAGTACTTCTCTTCCTGCTTGAGATAAGAAACCTTCTTTCCACCCTTTTAGCTTTTTCAGGACCCTTTCTTGAATGCATTGGAAAATTTTCTTCTTTGAACTTCCTATATAAGTAGGTAGTCCGAGATACTTTTCATGTTCCTCCACTGCCTTAAAAGTTAACTTCATCTGAAGCATATCTTTCTTCTCTTGCTCAATATTTCGGCTAAAGGAAACTTGTGATTTTTCCATGTTCAATTTTTGACCCGAAGCTGCCTCATAGGTACCCAGAATATCCAATATTTTATCAGCTTCCTCCTCATTTGCCCGCGTGAATAATAGACTATCATCTGCAAAGAATAGGTGAGAGATAGCATTGACTTTCTTTCCTATCTTCAGACCATGAATTTCTTTCTTTGCTTCTGCGTCCCTCAATAGTGAAGAGAGCCCTTCCGCACAAATAATAAACAAGAAGGGGGAGAGGGGATCTCCCTGTCTAAGACCCCTAGACGGGGTGAAACTCCGAGCCGGTTGGCCATTCACCATGATAGAAAAAGATGCAGTCTTTACACATTCAATAATAAGCCGTACAAAACATAGTGGAAACCCCAATTTGATCATCATTTGTTCCAAGAAATTCCATTCAACTCGATCATACGCCTTACTCATATCCAATTTTAAACCCATATAGCCTACTTTCCCTTTTTTCTTTTTCCGCAGATAATGAAAGCACTCATAAGCCACCAGAATATTATCAGTTATTAACCTACCCGGCACAAAACCACTTTGAGACTCATGGATAACAACTGGAAGGACTTTTTTAAGTCTGTTTGCGAGGACTTTTGCCACCAATTTATACATTACATTACACAGACTAATAGGTCGGAAATCAACAGGAGACTCACATATTTTCTTTTTTGGAATTAAAGCAATATGAGTCTGATTTAAAGACCTAATATCCCCATTATTATTCAGAATGTCTAACACCTTATCCTCCACATCCACACCAACAATACCCCAAAATTTTTGATAAAAAAGTGCACACATACCGTCGGGCCCAGGGGCTTTGGTGGGGTGCATCTGATTAAGTGCCTCACGAATTTCCACCCTTGTATATGCAGCACCGAGCATACTTTGAAGATGCTCCGGAAGTTGTTGGTGAATTGTATCAAGAACCGGGTCCATAATTACACCTTCATTTGCGCGAAACAACGTTTCAAAGTGTTGAGTAAGCACCTCCGCAATTTCTGCTTCTTCCCCATACTCAGTTCCTCCTGCATCTTTGATTTTTGGGATAAAATTTCTGTTTTGCCGCTGTTTTGCCTTAGCGTGAAAAAACTTGGTATTTCGGTCACCATACCGCAACCAATCCTGCCTGCTGCGTTGTCTCCAGTAAATTTCTTCTCGTTTCTCAATATCATCCATGCGAGCATCTAGTGACCGCATCTGTTCAATAACTTCCCTCGTTTGATCTCCACTCATTAATGTTCGCATCTGATCTTGGCAGGCTCGGAGCTCTTTGGCTACGTTACCAAATTTACTTGAACTCCACTCGCGCAGTTTCATTGCCGTTTTCGCCACATTACCTTTTGCATCTTCTCCCTTACACCAAGCTTCTCTAATAATATCCTCACATGCCTCTTCTTTAGTCCACATCTCTTCAAAACGAAACAACCTCTTCCTTTTTCTCTCTTGGGGTTTGGCTAGGCTCGTTCGAAGGCTAAGGAGCAAAGGTAGATGGTCCGATCGCCTCTTCTCTAGGTGAGTCACAAAAGATCCACAAAACCTCTCTCTCCATTCTTGGTTGGCAAAAAAGCGATCGAGGCGCTCTTGTAAGTTATTTTCTCCCCCTTGGTTATTTGTCCATGTGAAAGGGTGCCCTATATACTGCAAATCCTCCAAATGACAGTAATCAACCGCACTCCGCAATATTGCCGCATCCTCAAAGCGAAAACTACTGCCTCCCTGCTTCTCAGTAGACCATAACATCAAATTAAAATCGCCTCCACAAAGCCATGGGGTTTCCGAGCCATCGTAAAGATTTGTTATGAGCTCCCCCGTCTTTGTTTTGTTACTTTCATCAGGCCATCCATAAATGCCACTAAAACGCCACTCATCCGCCTCCCCACTCGACACAACAGCATCAATATGATGTGTCGAGAAAGTTTTAATAGTTACCGTCCAGTCGTCTTGCCACAGCAACGCAAGCCCTCCCCGACGTCTACGACCTTCACCATCACAATCCACAACCAGCATGTTTTTAAATTTCAGTTTCCTTCGAACACACTCCATTTCACCTTGTTTTAATTTTGTTTCCTGCAAAAAAATTAAATTAGGATGCTCAGTTATCACAACACGCCGTAGCGCATTGACTGCCGGGATGCTTCCCAAACCCCGACAGTTCCACATGAGGATGTAGCTCATTGATCACCGAGGGCCCAAGTCGTGGGACCCGCCACATTTTCAATGAGTAGAGCTACCTGTGATGTTTCTTCCTTACTTCCATCAGTTGCTTTGTATCTCTTATTCACACCCTGTTTTTCATCTGCACACTCCTCAAATTCACCTCTGGACTTTCGCCTGTTTCCTACCACTAGCTTCGCATCTTTCTTGCTCCCACACCCGTGCTTGGGGATTCGTTTCCATCCTTTTTTTTGCACCGATTCATGCATGACCATGTCAAACCCATCAAAACACTCTGGTACCTTCATGGTACTCTCGGACACATTATCCCCTCCCCCCTGGGTTATATTTCCATCCTCCAATCCCAGGCCATCCAGAGTACCTTCACGGTCCATCTGCATAGCTTTATTCGTAGCCAGACGTGTTGGTTCACTCACCACAACAGGTATTGCGAGACCCTCAACATTTGTGCCCGCCTGGTTCTCTCCCATTGAAGCTTCAATCCCTCCTCTCTCTTCATTGCTAGCATTTTCCTCCCCACACCTTATCCCATTCTCCCTCTCGCACTTTGATTTCATTCCTTCTTCCTCCCTCGCACACTTTTGAGGCCCCTCACTATTTATTTGTTGACCTGAAGCATCGTCTCTCCTCTTCGGCGACAAGGTATCCACTTCTACAGAGCTTGTGATCATAGTCCGATGGGTCTCTTTCTGTATCGGGGGTGTCGCAGCTGTAGGTATCCCACCTCTCTCATCAGGCCCTCTGCTGTTCATAGGGAAAGCTAACGTTTTGCGACATTTAGCAAATATTTTTGCCTCCTCTTGCATTTTCAGCCTACCTCTTCGAGGGGAAGCACGCAGCCATACTCCCCATTGTTTCTCCATATTACAGTTTCCTTCCACGACTTGTTCACAATCCCTCTCTATATGCCCAATAATGCCACAAGAGTAACAAAAGGTAGGCAATCTTTCATATTTAAATTCAATCAACGATATTCCTCCAGATTTATTTCGAATACGTTGAATTCGTCGTAAGGGTTTTGTAATATCCAATCGAACCCTAACCCTAGCAGATTTATCCCATGCAATATCATCTTTTTCTACCTCCATAACATCCCCTAAAGCATTTGCTATGGTTCGCACATGTATCTCCGATCTACTATCCAACGGCAAATTATAAATACGCACCCAAAACGGGCAGTGAGTTAGGTGAATATTCGACGGCTGCATCGAGCCTTTTATTTCAGACATTAGAACTAAATTTTGATCAAAGTTCCAAGGGCTTCCATCGAGGACTTTTGATCTATCACGCATTTGTGCAAACTGGACAATAAACAAGTTATTCTCAATCGATCGAAAGATAGCACCTTTCGAAATCGCCCAAATCTGATTCATCGTTCTTTTGAAAGCATCAAAGTTATATGGCCTATCTGTTAGAACCTTCCCAACAATCGAAAGAGATAGATCCTTTGCCCAGTTATCATCCTCCTCTCCAGTTAGGGCTACAATTTCCTCTTCCTCTTCTGTAATTGATAGATTCGCGCACCGATTTACCAGATCATCAGCCATGGAGGCTGTAATCTTGCCCTCACAAGGGCCACAATGCTCGAAAAATCAAGTAGAACACTCAAACCCTAGCAGAGCGTGGGAGAGACTCGAGTTTAGATTTTTAGATTTTGCGGTTTAGATGTCTCTCAAGATTATCATTCAATTCAAATTTCTTCTTCATATTTGAATAGATCGTTCAAAGATCCATATATAACATGATCATTGATTTGCGACGGTTCTTTTTATCGGTGATTAAATTTCGGTTGATTTTTTTGAAGGTAATAACGTCAGATCTGATCTTGTTTTCTCAATTTCTTTTCTCATCCTTTTTTTTTTGTTGAAATTTATTTGTTTTCTTTGATTCTTCTTCATTAGACATGGTGGATCCTTCATTGGAGAAGACCGATCTGCGTAACAGTTAATTGGATCTGCTTGATTCGAGTAAGATTTATTTGTTTTTGATCGTTTAACTCCAGGGGTTCGGGAGTGCCTTTTGCTTGTGGTTCTGATTAATGGTGTCGGATGAATGGTATCTTGGCGAAGTTGTTGGTTAACCAAAGAAGATTGAAAGCTATGCTGTTTGGCTCTACGGTATCTAATATTTTTTTAGTGTTTGGTAATTAGCAAGTTATGTGATTCATAGTGGGAGCATAAGTAGGCAGATACACTTTTTTTTTTTAGTTGTTTCGATTAGTTGCTCTTGTTAGTTGTCGACCTTTGCCATGTCAGGTGCGCTTGCTTGGCAGGTCACCCGATTTAATAAAAGTTTTCATTTGTTGGGTTTTAAGGGGAGATGGTACGGGGTTGTTTTTGCCCGACTCTCCCCTTTTGTGTCTGTGTCTCTCGCAAATTTCTTTACCCCCTTCCCCCTACCCCTCCCACTCTACGGTAAAAGCTATTAATTGCTACTACTACCACTATTGTTGAGCAAATCAACATGCAAATCGTCTCGTTGGACAACAATGCGGAATTGCTGAGGTATCTCAATGACCCCTTTTAATTCCTTGTTAGGCATTCATTGATGTGCAAACTTCCCTTTAAATTTTCATTCATCTGCTTTAGTGGCCCTCTCCGGTCCAGATATAGTCAGATTAATTATCAGGACTATCGTCCACGTACATAATCTCCATTGTTTTAATGGGGAATGGGGATTAAAATATGATACATATGCAACTTTCTTGAATATTAAAATTTGATACATATGCAACTTTCTTGAATATATTCTTGTTTGACGCTTACTCATATATCAATATCGCAGTACATAATTTAATGTGGGGAACATTAGTCCATATAGCAAGCAACCCAATCCTGATTAAGCTACATCCACGTGTGAATGATGCAATTGCACAATGCAAATATCAGCTGATAACATGTGTATAACTCAATCTTGGATCTTCAACGAAATTTCATATCCTATTATGAGAAAGTAGTCATTATTATATGGATTTACTGTCAATATAATCTATGCTTCATGATGCTTGTGATTCACTCTTGTTTCTCTATATGGAGGTGTCAGGAAGAAGTATTATTATGATTGTACTATTTTGCTCTGTATTAGAATTATATCTGCAGGAGTTGTACTCCACATCCTCGATTGCTGAAGATCAAATATTCTTGGTGCTATTTCTTTGGAAGAGAGATTTGTTTGCCCCTGTTATGCGATGTCGCTGGAGACTGCATTTATGAAATAAAATTATTTTCGCAATTTTGGTGAAGATGAGAACTTTACATATATGTTGAGATGGTTTGTGAGCAAGAAGGCAGGGGCGGGAGTAACTGCAAACTGGAGGTAGTTTATGTCCAACATCACGGCAAGTAACTGTAATTGTTGTTGGCCTTTTATCTTCCTGATTGGATGCTTTTGATGGAAAAGCCTTTAGGTCATGTTTCATGTGTTTTGCCTTTTAGGTTGATTGTTCAGTTGAAATCTTCCCGGTGGAATTTGGGCCTGCAAAATTATCCCTGTTGTGAAATACATTCTGATGGCATCGATATGATCTGATTGAGCTATGCATATCTGGTGTTGTGGAATTGGATTGCTGCTTGATGCTTCTCAGCTACTTAAGACGAGCAAGAACAGCTGTACCTTTACGTGGACACCTTTACAGAAACAATGCATTACATAACATCTGGAGAACAAAGCTGTTAAGTTTGTTTGGTGCTCTGTACAATATCTTGGTGCCTTTGTTGGAATATTTTGAACGCCAATTTAGTTACATCTGGAGAATGAAGTTGTGACATTTTGCTGGTGTTGTGTACGATATGTGGTGCTCTATTGGAATTTTAAAACATCTGGACAATAAAGTAGTTACGTTTGGTTGGTGTTGAGTACTATATATTGGTATTGTGACGACAAGCTATGTTTTGGCTGTGATGCGTGGGCACATTTGTAGTCATCTTTATATCCAAGCTGTGGACTAGTTGCCTTATGTCATTTGGCGAGGTCTGGAGATTTTGAGCATTTTGTTAGTATTGTACTTTGCTGTGCATTTGTTCTATTTTTATTCTTTTTTTTATTTGAAATCTGCATCATTTGGTAGCATCTTTGCTAGACTTGTATCTATTTTCTATGTATGATACTGTGAGGGTCTTTGATGTTAAGGTTTTAACACCTGACATGGCTGTGAAAGTATTTTCTATGTTGCATTGGTCATTTGCTGCATTCGAAGCTTAATTTATAATTCGATGGTGTCATTTCTTTTAAAGCACAGAAAATAGTCTTCCTTAGTGGTTGTCAATAATTCCATTACTGGGGTAGATCAATCTAGACTTGTGCTGCTTGGGACTTGGGTTACTGCTTTGAAGAAGATGCAGGGTGAAAGGTGTGCTTGTCATGGACTTTATAGAAGTATGTAGTTAGTATTTGACCGTACAAAAAAAAAATGCGTGGCTCAGCATGTCTGTGTTCTGCTGATATTATTACGGTATCAAATATTGGGTTATGCGTGGTATTATCACACCTTCCCTATCTAATTGCTGGTCGGTTATTTGTGAGCATGTGTCTTGGTTTAAGCTTTTGATATGTTCTGCAGGTCTTGGTTCTTCAACTTGTAGGTTTTTACTAATCTGAGTGGTTTATGACGAGTGAGATTACATGGATGGACTTTGTATTGCTGTTCCACAAGCATACTAAATGTGCTACATGTATACGACTATATGCTCTGTTTCCCAGATTTTTCATGCTTCTTGTTCATCTTACATTCATTGTTTTCCCCTGTTCTTCACTTTGTTTCATTTTGGGTTGGGGGTCTATTCATCATGCACTCTGGTCGTACTAAAGATTATTTTTTTGTTAATTTGTTAATTTGGATTTCTTTGATTTTCTGTAAGGGTGAGGTATCATTCTCATTCATCCGGGTTTATAGTAGAATATGGTGGTAACTTTTACTTTATAAATCAAATCTAATTTTCTAAATTACACTTTTAAGCTGAAATAATTCTTTCTGCGTGAATTTACATTTTTCTTTATGTCGTAAGACTGCATTTAGGTGGATAAAAATTTGGTCAATCTGATTGCTATCTTTTTGTTGAGAGTTGGTTGATTACAGTGTGATATTTATTTAACTGGACTTGTAAGCTCTAACCGGGAAGAGCGCCCAAATCTATTTGGGAGGTTGGTGGTTCAAATCCATCTTGGTCCTAATTGATTTTTAATAAGGTGATGTTGTGACAATGTTTTTTCTTACTAATGCGAAGGATTGTTCTATGTTTCCTTACCAAGTCTGCATATTATGATCTTGTTTGGTTGAGTATAAAAGTTTGTAATGGAAATACTGTTTCAATATTAGTTTTTCGTTATTTGATTGTATTTAAGAAAATTGATGAAATGAAAGGAAAGGAAAAAAAAGTAGAAGGAAAAGTAAGGAGATAGTAAGAGAAATATGCAACCACAAGAAGAATGGAAGGTAAACAATTTTTGAACTCTTTTGTAAATCAAATAATTTAAAATTGCAAGTAGCTGGAAACAATCCTTTAGGAAAATTTTTGCGCCCTACTAGAACAATTAAAGCCCACGGAAACCTCAAGTAAATCTCACTTTTTATCAGTATTATGTGTAACTTAAGAAACGGTACCACTACTTGTACAGTAATTTTTTTTTTTTTTTTTTGACATCTAGTAGAAGTGCGAAAATACAAACTTACCCTATACTTATTCTATTCTGCCTACAGTAGTTGCCTAGTGCATGAGCCAATTGAACCTGCGTCCTACTGACTTTTGTGATGCAACAACTATGAAATGAAGCTGAGACCTCCCTAATATATGATAATGTATGTAGTATAGCGATATCTGCTTGGTTATAGTGCTCCTGGTACCTGACGAGCATCTCTAAGTCCGTGTTGATCAGGATGTTGGTGTAGTCTGTTGTGTGAGCCCATTGGATTGCTAAAAGACATGCAACTGCTTCTGTTTGTAGAGCTGAGGAGGCATACAAATATTTTCCTTGGCTCTGAAGAATGGTTGTGTGGTGCATTGCTACCCACGACGCTCCCCCTTGCCCATCATCTTTATTCCAGGATCCATCTATTTGTATAATTACATCTGGGATTTCCAGTGGAACTTCACCAATATTTGAACGTATGAATCCCGGGGGAAATGCATAGTCAGGCGCAGGAGGGGGGGAGACCTTCGGAAACTCATTCACTGTAAACCTGTCATGTTGATGGCAACTTTCTATTACGTGAGTAGTAAAGACTTCAATTGTGGCCCTTATCTGGCGAAAGACTTGGGCATTCCTTGTTTTCCAAATCGCCCACAAAGTTCCAATGAACATGGGTATTCGAGGACCCCCGTATCCGTCTTCTTTAATCATTTTCTCAATTTACTTGTATAGTAATTGAGAATAGTACAAAATACGCTTAGAATGTTCTTTTATTTAATAATGTTTCTAAGTTTGTAATTGATAAGAACTATAGGAGGATTGTAAGAGTATGAATCATACTATTATGTTTTTCTTATAGATGTTATTTTTTTCTTATATAGAAATGTCATAACAGAAATTACATATAATAAATGAATTGCTTTTCACTATAAAGATTTTAAAATACTATTAAAAAGTTGGTGATCTTTTCATCATCTTCTTTAAAATACTCATACCTTTTCCTTAATAATTTTTTTTTAATTTAAAAAGTAGTTGTCCTTTATTTCTCTATTTTTTTTAATCCGTCTACTTTCTCTATGTAGCATGTATAAAATAAGGGAGAAAGTATAAGACAAATGATTCACATTTCATACTAGGATAACCTTTATTTATAATAATGTGAATTCCCTTATATAATATCTGTTACATATGTAATTTGGTTTGAAGACTGGTTCATAATTATTATAATTTTTTATTATATATTTATAAGATTAACTTCATATACTACACCGATGGCTATTAATATTTTCTCCTATTCTTCAAAATTCTATTCTTATTACTTTTTTTTTTTTTTTTGAAGTGGATAGGAGACAATGGCAACGCTCATCCTACATAGACTTGAAAAGAAAAGTGAAATCATATTTTTTCATTTTGACAATCACGGGAAAGAGAAAGAAAACAAACAGATTAGTTAAGGGTACCCGGCTAACGACGACAGGACGTAGCAAGATCATATGCTTGTTGGATTTGCGCCCGCGAGACCTTGTTGAGGGTACACCAATAGAACATTGTCCCCAAGGGCCAAGGCACGTATGTCATCTATGGTCCATGGCAATGAGAGATCCACAAACCCCGCACGTTGCAGTGCTCGAACTAGAAGCTCAGAATCCGTTGCGTTGATAGCCTTGTTGTTGTGCCCATTGAGGTGCTTGAAGGCATGCACGACTTTATATAGATATTTCCGAGGCAAATATATTAGACAGTTTCCTGCTCTAAATTGGGCATTCTAACTGGTTCCACCAACTAGACCCCGAGAGCAATTCATTTGATACGAAGGCGAATTGAGGCCGTAGTGCTGTATTGATGCTGATATTGGATCGAGTCAGGGGGATGTTCTTAACTCAAATGATGGAAAGGGAAGGAAATTCGTAAATTAAGCTACAGACTCATTTCAATAGTGAAATACATAGTTCTTGCTCTGTGTCATTCTGGATAATAGTTCTTTGTGTATATCATCTCCTTCGTTCTCGAACTGTGGCAAAAATCTGTCTTGAACAAGATACACATGTTCTCTAGTAAGCTAATCTCTATTTGGCTAAATTTAATTTAGCAGGGTTCTTTTCCCCTTAAAACGCTTCCTTGAAACCTCTTGTGACACAAATTTGTTCAATTAAGATATAGCGATATTGCCATACTCTAACAAGAGATGCATATGAACATTTGACATTTACCAAACAAGTAATGACTATAATTACACGGAAACAAAAAGGAAAGAAAAACCGGACTTTTTTCCTACTCTACTTTCTACCCTCAACACTCTTAACAACAGTTATATTTGTTGTTTCTTAAAGCTATATCTATGGTTCATCTTCGTCACTGTTATCTATGAGAACAGGAGTCATACAGGTCTTTGCCCGCTTCGAGACCTTATTGTCTTTTTCTCCAGTGATTTCAGGATCAAGTTTTTTAGAGTCACAGTAGTTAGCTATCTCTTCGAGAATTTTACTTCCGTATTTCCCAGTCTTCACCTTCCCAATCATCTTCTCTAACTGCAGGGAACATTGCAAGAATTCAGATATGCGAAATTCAAGTTTAACTACCAACAAAAAGTATTCTAAGCTTAAATACTAGGCAAACTTTTTGTTGAGTAAATATGTCAGGATCAAGTTTTTGGGAGTCAGAACAACTGGTAATCTCCTCAGGAATTCTACTTTCGTATTTCCCAGGCATAGGTCATACAATTAATTGTCATCAGATAACATAGAAGTCTAGTTAATTTAAAAAGAAGAATTTCCTTGACTTGCCTGTTCTATTGAATTTGGTTTCTCAGCAGCAAGCACGCTGATCTGCTGAGTAGATAAAATAGAGTGAGGGAACATTCCTCCATGAAGAGAAGCAAGTTCCTTACGCAGCTCATCAAGCCTGAATTCCAAATTGGATGATGCCGATTTGCGCTTAGCAGACTTTATGACCTTAGCTTCACTATACTTACCACAGCAGACCTGTATATTCACCATCTTCTTTCCTGGATAAAGTGTGAGAGGAGATTAAATTTAACATAGTTCCTGTTACAACCAGGTCAAACAAACAACAAACCAGCAACAATGTGACAATGAATAGACATGAACAAGATTTGCATAATACACCATTGATTACCAGCAAAGATGTTAAAAAGTATACACTACAAAATGAAGGAAGCCACTCACAATAGACCAAAAGGAGACAGCATGAATAGTATGTTAATGTCTTGACTGTTCAATTGGTTATCACTCATTTTAGTCCAATTTTAAACAAGGATACCGGCAACATATTCAAAAAGATCAAATAAAGACAATTAAAAGCTCACATTCAACTTCCACATACAGAATATTATTACCTCAATGCATCTAGTATGGATCCTAAAGACGCTTATAGCCTTAACCTACAGGCTACAATGGCAAATAGTCTGTTTCTGCTATTATCCTGAACTCATACTAAACTTTGCCATATGATAAAAAAAAAGGTTGGGAAGTACAGACAATTCATGCTCGATATATAGCAACTTCTCATCATAACAGTAAAACGTAAAGGGCATACAAATAAACTGATTGGTGGTAGGTGGAAAATTTACCTTGCAAGACCTGCTGTCCCAATGGACCCAATGCCACATAAGCATTTGTTGTATAAGCTGTGTGTTGAAATTCTTCTTTCTGTATACAATTTAAGAAGTCATATTCCATTTGATTCTAATAGAAAGTACTGGCTTTATATGATGCCATGGGACTCTGGTTATGCTAGTAACTTGTCTAGCTCACAGAACTGGAATATAGACAAAATTTTTGCACCAGCTCCTGATATTAGCTAGAATTCACCATGATTTCGTCCAAAACTTATTCAAAGCTTAAAGTCTTTTGCAACAATATCGATCTTCTTTCTCTACACAAACAATCATTGTCTCACGGTATGTGTCACAAACTTTGATTTAAATTTTGCAAGAAATATTTGATGAGTGATGACCATCTATAATCTACCCAGCTACTGTGAATCCTAAGGAATGCTACTTGAGTTTTGGAGCTCCAAGATCTTCCATTGATGTCCAAAGAAGATCTGGACATGACATATATCCTTTTTTGTTCGCACGTCTAGTCATATCTAAGATTAGGCAACCTAAGGAGACTTTTGCTTGAATTTCCACCAAGAGAAATTCCCAATGCCTTAGAAAAGATCTGATCTTCCGCCATTAAGAATGCTTTGCCCCGACAAATTTACATTCACATCATTTATAATCCAAATGGCAAACTATAGGGTTTAGGCTGCTTGGGGGTCGGGATAACCACTCCAACAACCATTTGTAAACAGGCATTATGGATTACCCTTAACTTCCATTGAGATGTTCCTTCAGACAGAAAAACTCTCTCAAGTTATTGGTTATCAATTCAGTATGCAGATAGCACAAGAAACTTTGAAGTAAAAAAAATATCATAGAGGAAAAAAATTCCAGGTTCCTTACTAAAACACGATCTATAATAAGTTGGATGACTAGTTGCTCCATATGATCTTTTTTCAAGTCTGGACCTGGCACATCAAAACCACCATATTAAGACCCCAAGGTCCATCAAAACAGTTAAGATTAGTGACAATAAGCTGGGTGCCATAAAATGATGAGATTACATATGCGCAATGAGTGGCAAAACTAGAGGTTTAAAGCTAAGAAAAGTCCACTACTTTTTCGTTGGATGTCTTTCACTCTGAATATTTCTTCTCAATGTCTTCAATGTGATTAGAATATGTATGCCACTATAAAATAAACATTATGTATATGCACAGTGGTTGCCTGTTTTGCACATAATTCAAAATGCAATTATTGATTGCTTATTCACAGAATGAGAAACATAAATTATTTACAGTTAGTCCATTATAACCCAAAGTTGACGTACAATCGTCACGCTTTCCAATCCATTAGTAGTGGACATTAGTATGAGAAAGTGGTTTTGACCGCAAGAACGCGGATATATTGATAAACCAAAACTCTAAGAATAAAGGGTAAGAGTGTCTAAACTACTATCATTCTTATGTCAAGAGCCTAGAGTACAATTAGGTAATCAGTGGGCTGCTTCTGTCTACTTTTTTTTCTTCAGCAAAGATACTTAGACGAAGTGCTTGGAGAATTATTGACTTTTGTGCATTAGAAACGAGATCAAAGAAGAAATGGACGGATAGCAGCCAAACAGATAACAAGTACACTTGCAATAACACAGCTAAAGGCATTGACAACCAAAGAGAACATAAAGAATCCTGGAGTAGCATTGGACATATGTTATAAGGTAACTGCTTTTGCTAAAATTGAAGGCTAGGGTTCCAAAAATATCGGTGAAAAATACGAAGAAAACAACCATAAAAATACTAAGTCAACAGGCAAGTGCTAAGCTATCAGGAACTAACCTAGAAGTTACTTGGAACTCAACTTGGTCAGCAAACAGAATTATGCTTGCCATGCTCAAAAGGTATGCACATACCTAGGTCTGCCTTTTTAACTTTCATCTTGTCAACCAACTGCAACATTGTGACTTTCTGATCACTTTCTTGTATATTTTGTATCAAAGAAATCATAGCTTTCGCATGACCTGCACATGTAAGCAAACTAGAATATATAAGAAACTATTATACGGATTAGAACATAGAAGAAACTATTCCACTTCTCTTAAATACTAAAATACGACAGAAGACAGTAAATAGTCAAATATTATTCGGGCAAAAGCCTTCTTAGGCCAAGGACTTAGTATGCACTTTTGTGAACCAGTTAGCACTTAGCAGGATGCATTTTCCACAAATCACAAGCTCCAAGCCATTGAAGAAAAAATAGAACCATATTATTATACCAACAGTAAGGAATAAACGGACTTCATTGCGACAATGGTCATATGTTGTCATGGAAGCGAGCCTTGTCGGACAAAATTATTGGTTCGCAGCCAACTGCCCTACAAGGCATGAAAATATTCCAGATTTCTAGATTAATTGGTTTTTATCCTCAATTATGCTTATTAAGCTTACGAAGTATTCTTTCAGCATAATATGATCCCCCTATCAAAGTATTAGTGAGTTATTAATTTGGTGTAAGAATAATAATTGACAATCATAACAAGATTGTTTAGTATGATATTATGGTCAATGTTGACAAAAGAACTGAGAAAACTGAAAAATAAGAATTCTAACTTGCGAATCCCTGTTACATAACAATGCGGTGAAAAGGACGTAAAATAATTGTGTTCTATAATGGAGCTTCCCAGGACAATTCCAACATCCATTCAATTCTAACTTGCGAATCCCTGTTACATAACAATGCGGTGAAAAGGACGTAAAATAATTGTGGTGTTCTATAATGGAGCTTCCCAGGACAATTCCGAAATCCATTCAAAATCAACCCCATGTGATGCATCCTAGGGCATATTGTGGTGTGTGGAGCAAATTGGGGGTTGAACTAGAAATATGCAAACAAAGTTGCTTTCTAATATTTTGAGGCGACGAAAAAGGTACCAACAACCCAGGAGTCATCCCAAGGCGTCCCAGGGTCGTTGGAAAGGTCCCTGATAATAAAACATTGGCGGACCCACAGAACTTAGAATTAGCCCAAACTGAAAATAGTCCTAAAAAGCCAAAATTAAAGGCTTATAATACACGCATTCATTTAATTATAGGACCCGTACAACGGACCTCATATGATGAATCCTAGGGCCATATAAGCACATTTGAAGGCATCCTAAAATCCCTAGAAAAGGAATATAATGGTCTCCAGAGGCATTTCAGGGACAAAATGAAAAAGAAGAACAAGCTATGGAAAACATTTTAAGGCAACGCAAAAGGTACCAACAACTTGAGATTCATCGTAAAGCATCACCAGTACCTGATAAATAAACCATTACCAAACCCGAAGAAAAATAAAGATATTTTCAAAACAGCCATATTGAAGTTTATGATACACTTTTTTGACATCTTTTAAGCCACGCAACAGATCTCATGGGATGCATCCTAGGCTATATAAAAGACCATCTGAATGCAACCCTAAGCCATCAAACGTTCATATGGTTTCTTCCAAAGCTATTTCATCGTAGAGCACGAAAGATACAAAACATATCCTGTAAGAAATTTTGACGCAATGCGAAGGGTTCTAACAATTTGAGAGTCATCTTAAGGCATCCCGAGTCCTCGGAAAGTTAACCTAAAGAAGAAATGCCGGGCCATAAATATGAAATTTGCCAAAACTTAAGCTTATATTACATGCATTCATTCCAGAGCCTGTGCAATGCATCCTAAGACTATATGAAGCCATTTGGAAGCATATCCAACCCCACAGGGCATATGTGGCTTTTGAGTCATTTTGGGAGGAACTAAAAACATGTTCAACAAACCGTAAGCTATAGACAATGCAAAAGGTACCAACCACACAGGATTCATTTTAATCGATCCCGTGTCCCTCGAGTAGATCCCTTATAAGAAAAAAATGTCAGGCTAAGAGAAGTCCGAGAATAGCCTCAAAATAGCCAAATTAAAGGCTTTAAAATTTTCGAGATCTTGACAACGGAACCCATAAGATTCATCCCGTTGAGGCCATTCGAAAGCATCCTCATATGATAACTTCCAAAGCTATTTAGTAATGTACAAGAAAGATGCAAAACAAGTCGTGGAAGACATTTATAGACCATACACAGAGGTACCACCACCCGTTAGTGAACCCAAGGCATCCAGGAGGCCAAGGCCACAAGATCATATCTTAACTTCGCCAGTACTGGCAACCCACCAAAGGTGATAAAGATATTATTAGGCTAAGAGAACTCTGAAAATAGCTTAGAAAGCCAAGATTGGAGATCATAATACACGCATTTATACAATTCTGGGATTCATGCTACGAACCGATGCATCATGCATCCTAGGGAAATATGCGGCCATTTGAAGACAGCCCCAAGCCTCAGAATGACAAATAGTGATCTCAAGTGTCATTTTGGTGTGAAACTCGAAAGAAAATAAGCATTTCTGCAATAAGGGAGAAGGCGAGTCACTTGAGAGGGTCCCTAATAAAAAAACATCACCGAGCCGGCGAGCCCAAGAGAAGTCCGAAAATAGCCAACAACAGCTAAATTGAAGTCTATGATACACGCTTTCGACACAATTCTAGGGCTCACACAACCATTATCATGGGATGCGTCCAAGGGCTAGGCTATATGAGGCCATTTGAGATAATGCCTTCAGAACGAGCATATAGTGGCATCCAAACCCATCTCAAATAAAACTAAAAGTTGCAAACTAGTTGTGAAATACATTGAGGCAATGGAGAAGGTATCAAGTATGAATGGTCCTGATAGAAAGCCTTCGAGACTGTTTCGAAACTAGCCTAAAATAGCCAGATTGAAGCCTATAATACACGTATTCTAAGATTTCTGGGCCTGAGTAGCAAACGCCCATCGGATGCATCCCAGGGCCGTATGAGGTCATATGAAAGCAACCCCAAGCATTTGCACGAGCATCCATGAAAACATTATGGTTAGAGCTAAAAGATGTAAAACAAACCGTGGAACATTTTGAAGCTATGCAAAAGTACCAACCACCCCAAGGCATGTCGAGGCCTTCACAATTCACAAAGGTCCCTGATAAAAAAAAAAACACAACTAGCCCAAGAACTTATAACAATATCCCATCATAGCTAGATTGAAGGCTACAATACATGCTTTATAACATTTTCGAATCTTGTGGAATGCATTCTAGGGTCATATGAGATCATTTGAAAGCGACCTCGAGCCTTTAAACAGACATATGGTTACCTTATACTTCATATCCATTTCCACGCGGAACTCGAAAGATGAAAACCATGTTGTGGATGGTATTTTGAGGCAACGTATAGGGTATTAACCACTCGAAAGTCATTCTACGGCTCTTAGGGCCGTCAGAAATAAGGTTAACTCATAAATAGCCCAATTAAAGGCTATAGTACACACTTTCAGGCATTATTGTGCTTCGGCAACGGATCCCATGAGGAGCTACCTACATAAGAGGCCACTTGAAAGCAGCCACAAGCCTCCGATGAGGAGCCACCTAGAGGCCACTTGAAAGCAACCCCAAGGCTTATAACAGGCATTTGTGGGCCTCCAAAGCCATTGCAGGGTTGAATTAGAAAGATCCAAAAGAAGTCATGAAAGACATTTTTAGGCAACCAACCACTCGGGAACGATCGTAAGGTATCTCGAGTCACTTCGAACAGTCAACCAAAATTTAAAGAACGCCCCAAAATAGCCAGAACCAAAAATAAAGGCTCATAACACACGCTTTCAACATTTTCGAAACCTGGGCGCCAACAGATCAAAAGTTTACTTGTATCTTGCAACTAACATAAGGTGGCCTTTGGACCAATTTGGAGATGGAATTTGAAAGATGCAAAGCAAGTAATGGAAAATATTGTCAATGTAGTCATTTCAAGGTTCCTATGTTACCATTTTTGTAACTATATACACACTTAAACCTTTTGGTGAGACTAACACAAGGGACGCATCGAAGGTTCATAGGAGACTATTGATGAACAATCTTAGGTTCATAGATGGTAAATGAGAGCCTTTGGAGCTCCTTCACGTTGGATTATGACTATGTTTGTGTTTGTCACGTAGTGCATTGATGTGCTTTATCCTTGTCTAAATGGGAATTCCTATAATGTGTTCCCAAATTCCAAATAGTTGGTTGGATGGTTGATTAGTATGAAATCTTATAAAGTCTTTC
This sequence comes from Beta vulgaris subsp. vulgaris, assembly GCF_026745355.1. NCBI lineage: Eukaryota > Viridiplantae > Streptophyta > Magnoliopsida > Caryophyllales > Amaranthaceae > Beta > Beta vulgaris. Next base: position 22,990,768 of record NC_079206.1, read on the forward strand.
CAAATATCTTGTATAGATGTATCCCAAGTCACAACCCTACTAAAAAAGATGAGGCACTTTTTCAAATTTTGGCACATGGACTCCCACGACCTCTCCAAATTTGCTTTTCCCCATTAAATATTTTTCTAACATGTTTCCCAATTTGTCCATATTTTCTATGATCGAGAATTTTGTCTTTTTCTAAAACTGTCATATATCTTTAGATTTCCACAAGATTGGAAACGGTTCCATTACTCTGACTGTCCAATGACCTTGGGTTACCAAGATAGAATGATACTAGTAGTTTCTCTAGAAACAGTCCTGCAAAACTAGTTCCGGGAAGCAGGAAGTGTTTCCAAAAACCTCGGACAAACATAGCCCTCCTCAATTAATTAATGCGTGTTGTCAGATATAAATCTTATGCTACTGTTGCCAGTGTCCTACAATGGTCGGCTCAAAATGGAGTCTTATCTAGTTAACTTGGTGCAGCTAAAAAGATAGTTGGACAGTTCGACTAGAGTTGACTCAACAATTAGGGTAATTTGGGGTAATGATTTTCTTGACTTCAGTTGGATTAAATGTACATAATATTAGTTTTACTCATTCAGGATAATCACACTGGCAAGAAGGTAATATTTGAGAGTAGTTGCCTGTAAGCTTAGGACAACTTCAAACAGAGTCAGTTTTAAGACATGAGAGATTTATCAGCTTTATCTTATTTGATATTGATAGATGTTTTCCCGCTGATCTCCTGCATTGGCCAATGCAACGTATATTACTTTAAACTCTCACTATCAATCCTGGCCTGGCATAGAATATGAGTTCAATAATGAAAACTAAAATCATATGAATAAAATTGGGTGGCATGTTGCCAGAAGTTCCAGACATTTTCTTGCTACTTCACTCGGATATCACGCTATCAGTGATTTCGGATATCACTTAAAACAATTCAAGTTTATAAAAGAAGTCTTCTTTCATCTGACAACTATGGCAGGAAATATTTGTAAAACAAAAAGAAAGATTGAGAGAGAAAAAAATCTAGAAAAAGCATAAACTTTGATTAGCACAACATACGGGAGACATCTATGTCTTTGACCTCACTAGAAGAAACACAATTGTCACACATCCCTGCAAAATCAACATTAAAATACATCAAGAACCAATCAGCCTAAGCAATAAAGTCCATGCAACACAAGAAGCTTTCATGACAAAAGGAAAAAAAAAAAGCAAGTATATACCATTGCACTGTTGCAGTGGTTCAGCAAAATGTTTGAAAAATGCAGCTCTCCTGCATCCAGTTCTTGACTGCAAACAGATTTCATTTCTTGAATGTAAAATTGTAAACAGAACACACGCACAGTAACAGGTCATAATGAAAAGAAACAGTTCTGGAGTGGTCAGTAGGCAATTATGAGTAAATCTCAAGCAAATCCTTTCTCTAGTAGAAAAAGGATAAACAAACAGAAATCAACTAGTCTGGTCGCCCTCCCCAAAATAGAATAGCTCGTCATCCTTATCCAGGATCCCTTTACCCATTGCATATCCTAGGTGTTAGGATCCACACTATATTTATATTTATATGTATTAAGTTTATTATGCTTCTAGGATTTATTATGCGGGGTGTGGATTAATGGAACAAAAAATTTTACGCCCTTCACTATAGCTTGTGCCTGAGTGTTGGCCGGCCAATTGCGTTAAAGATTCCCAACCTCCAATTTGTTAAAGAACTTGAATGAAATCATGGAAAATGTGTTGTGGTTTTCTTATCCTAGAGTTTGGTTTTTTCCACCTAGTTTGTGGGTAAGATACTGGCTTTTTCGGCCAAAATGTCTCAGTAAAAAGATTTTTCAAGTTTTATTAATAGTCTGATACAGTAATCCTTAAAGAGCTACAAGCCTACAAGTGTCACTTGTAGTGTAGCCTGAGTGGTATATGCTTCTCTAAAAACTACATGATACGTAACTTTTCTAGAACTGCTGTCCTGGTTAGCTACAGCTTGTATACAAACTATTTTAATAAACATAAATCTTTCATCTGTAAGTCAAGCCAGCTATTAGATGATTTATCTGAAGAGTACCTGACAATACCGAACTATATCATACAGATTTTGCAGACCAGAGTTCTCGTAAAAGACCATTGAACTCTGCCAGAGAAGTGTTACACAAGAGACGGGGAAGTCAATCCTTCAGTCACAATCAATAAGCAAAGGTTGACATGGTAGATTTCTAGAAACATTACCTGCCTAGGCATGTCCGCAGGCCTAAAGTAGAGAAGGCATTCTGCCGGATGTCCGTCACGTCCAGCACGTCCACTTTCCTGAAGCCAAGGGACATTACTCACAGCACAAACTGTGTACAGGAGGAGAGGTTCAGTTCGAAAACAAACCTGGTAATATGTCTCCATAGATTTGCTCAGACTGTGATGAATGACAAACCTGACTACAAGCAGCCCAAGTGTATTAGCATAGTGCTATGCACTGGGTATAGGAGGGGTAATATGAGAAGCACAATATAATAAAGTTAGCTTGGAGCAAAAGCAAGATAAACTATAAATTGAAGAGATCAGTGCAAGGAAGAGATATGTGCAAGGAAGAGATATGAAGAAAATATTCGAGAGTTTCTATTAGTTGTTAGCATAGGAGTGTTTCACGTCACTCAAAAAGTTGATATTTACCCTTTTATTCTCCATAATTTAAGCTTTATTAATGAAATTATCTTTTTCAGTTTTCTAATTAATCTATCCAGAAATTCAGTTCATTACACATCATAGGCATTTATGTTAAAAGGAAAAAAAGAAGAAGAGGGAAAACGACTTGACTCATAAACAAGATAAACCAGTGTAGACCTGTTGCACACAAGTAGGTCTGAGGAAGTGAAGATGATGAAGCAAATACTGGCATGATGACAGCTCAAAAAAAGGAACAGAGGTACCAAACAAAAGAATGGTAATTGTCTTATGGCTTAACAATACATTTATATTCTAATACAATGTCATTAGTCATACAGACAAGATCAGGGGTGCATATATGTGTGTGCAAGCACGTGCATATGTATGTTTAGATGATAAACCAAGTATGAATTATTATGGAATAAGTAGCTCGGAAAGAGGACATGCTATTATCTAAAGATGGAAAAAAGAAAGCATTTCAAAAGATGAAAAGATATTCAACTCTTTGTTTCCAAATACTGAAAGGAACAAGATCTCGTAAATGATTTTCATCAGTCCTGCAACCAGAATTATACATCACGATATTCCACGTCAGAGATGTACAAGGAATTAAAAAAGGCTAAATCGATCTCCCCGGAAGTTTAAAGATATAATAGTGACTTCAATTTACGACAAACGTGGAAGTGACACAGTTATTGTAGTCCATATCAAACATCAGTGAGGTGACCAAAAGCCAAGGTAGAGAGTTGCTGCCTAGCATGAGCTTACGAGCCAGAAAGCTACTCCCTCTCTCCTGAATTACTTGAAACATGAGCTTTTGGTCCATAATGTAAGAGAAGTTAAAACAAAGAAAAAATTAAAAGGGTTAGTGGGTGTGGTTCAACCTTGAAAAAACTAGATAGAATAAACTTGCCAAAACAAGCACAGCAAGTAATTTGGGGATACTCATGTAGCCAGTAAACTGTGATAGAGGGTGTACTAAATAGGAGTTAAACACAGCAGCATGAACCCATAGATAAGCAAGGAACAGAAGCAAATCCATAGGCCTTCAAAATAAGAAACCCTACTGGGTATACTTGCATCATTTCTCTCAAACTAAAGCACCCAAGTACAAAAAGTGCAGTGATCAACAAAGATGCCCTCCCCTCATGTTCTACATGTCTAACATAATGCCCTAGGATGGCTAAATCTAATGTATCTTTATCATCTCAATTAATCTAGGTCAAATAATATATCATCTAGAGTAATGATAACAGAGATGTTCTTCAGCATTCTTCAAAAAACATCAAAGTCTGTTTCGGCATTAATAAAGCAGCAAACACAATGATGAACCCCACAACCACCATGAAGTATAAATTTAAAAGAATTTATACAATTTGGGGGAGGGGGTCTTATGAAGAAAAAAATATTCAGGTTTGCCTGTGGGTCTCCTAAACCCGGTGATGGTCCAGGTGCCAGCCATGGACTAAGAGAGAAACCTGAAGGCTCTTTGGGTGGTTGGGACAATTTACTCCAAATGATTTTCAGCGGCCTTTGTTACAATTTCCAATAAGCTATTTGCCACAAGTGTTGTTGGGGGCCACTTGCCCAGGGAAAAATCTTAATGACACGGTCATGTTTGAGTACCAATTGCAAATAGCAGCAGCAGCTTGTCAAAATGTAATGTAATGATTCACGGCTAACGCAGTGTAAACTTTAAGAAAATCCATGTTAGTAGGTTTAACTTCGTTTGCATTTTTTGTGTTGTTAAGTATTCTTTTAACATACTCCGTAATATGAATGGGTTATATTTGGTCTTTTTCAAAAACTATCTAAAAGATATCTTTCGATGATTACATAATTGCAGAAAAACAAGACAAGCATGACATAATTACAGAGATCTGAAGGGGGGAAAGGATAAAAATGGCCAGAAAAAACAAGACTCTAGCAATCACAAATTTAAAGAGAGCACCTAATGATTTCGTCGGAGATGAAGTGTCCAAGAAAGAGCCACAAAGGGTGCCTAGCATTCAGCAGCGCATTAACAAACCGACATCGGTTTGATACGAAGCTCTAATATGACTATCTTTATAATCAGGGGATGATCAAGAAGGAAGATGTCAGCGATCCCCATCCACAAATAACATACAACAGCGTCAACAAACTATCTGAGCATTATTTACAACATAAAAAGCACATAACAGAATAACATCAATACTAACCATCAGGTTTGTTGATTCCCATACCAAATGCCACCTGAAAAAGTACAATCACACTGAGATAAGACTAGTATTCACCCAACAAGCATAGATGATAGATAAAGAGTACTTCTGCCTAGCATCTTACTGTGCCAACAATGACCTGTAACTTGCCAGTGCTCCATCTGTATGATGACAGAAAATACCAACAGCTCAGGTTAAGATATGCCAAGATCACTAACTTTAAATCAATCATGAATCCTTCAGGGTCTGTTCTTCTCAACTTGTTGTTTATATAAGTTTCAGCAAATTGAAGTAAAGTTGAGTTTAGCAAAAATACATGTTCTGTTACGCAAAAAATAAGCTAAGTTCAGCAAAACTAAGTTAAGTTCAGTAGAATTAAGCTGACAAGAACATAGCTTAAGTATATATTTCAAACAGCAACTGAACCAAGATATCAAGATATACACAAAAATATTATATATAGTGAACAAATTCCAAAAAGTGAAAACTTCTCATAAACAACCCCGTTGTGGTTCTGCCAGTGACAGTCTCTCGCTCATAATAATTCAAGAAACTGTTATTGCAACGAGAAGTCCACTAAATAATGTCATAATCAGTTGGAAAAGCCATCATAAACAACAGAGGGAAATGAGTCCCATCCTACTCCTCAAGAACCTAAACTTAATAAAATCCCTTGAAAGAAAGTTCCAAACAACCAAACTTCTTTCATAAGTAACAAGAAGGCAAAAGCCTCAATCCCAATAAGATGAAATCCGTTGCATGAATCAAGATTTTATCTCGATGATCGTCCAAATAGCTCCTCCGCCTCCATTCTAACCTGTCAAGTGCTATACGCTCCCGAAAAATTGAATACTTCACATCATTCCTAACGCCCTCCATCAAAATCATCTATGGCCTTCCTACCTTCTTCTAAAACCTTTATCATCCCAAACTCTCCACTATCCTCGTTGTTTCATCACTTAGTCAACCTCTCACACCCAAACCTTGTCGATTCCTCTTATCATATACTCAAAAGTAAAAACTCCAACTCAACATACGCACTTCTCCTACCCCCATTTTGCTAATAAGATCATTCCTAAATGTCCAACAATCTAACCCATAGAATAATGGTGGTCTAAAAGTCGTCCTATAAAGGTACTCTGTGATCAGATTGCTATCCCATTTTGAGCCCCTTGACTATGTGCATACGCTATGAGTGATGACTTCGTCAATATCTTCAATCCTCTATAAAATTGACCCAAGGGATTTAGAAAACTCACTTATATACAACTCCTTTCGATGTTACAACATCCTTGGTTAACTTTTAAGTAATAATGAGATATGTTTGAAAGATACCAAAAAGGTATCAAAGATGTACATAAGGAGCGCATTGAACAGAACATTCATGCCCTCAAACTATCACACAATGTGGTATCACAAAATCAAGGAACATATGTATTCCCACAATTATAATCCTTGACTCAATCCATACAAGAATCTCAGATAAAGGAACTTCAAAACCTTAACAAGGCGAGGCTTCACCCTCAAAGGGCCCTTCATTTCTTTCTTTCCAAATGCACCACGAGATTGCCAACAGAAGTATCAATCACACTCTAACAAGACACAAGGTGAATGATAAATGCCAAAGCAAGAACCCAAGGACAAAAGAGTACATGATGATTAACATATTCTTCCTCCTAAAGACACAAACTACATAAGTCTGCAATGCAAATATTTCATCCAATAAAAAACAAAGTCCTTTTTTAACATGATTTTCAAGGGTAGCACTTATTTAAGTGTCTAAAACCATAGGTTGAAGTTAACTTCATAGCATTCCCCTTTCCAGATATCCTAATAAACCGTGGCAAGCATAGAACAGTTCCATATCTTTGCATTCTTACTTTCTTAGATAAGTCCAAGGGTAAACTTTGCATGATTTACTTTAATACTAAGTGTAATTATCCACTCTCCTCTACAGCGAGGACTTGGAGGACATAAAACTCAAAGCTTAAATAAAAGGAGTTTGTTTCAATGTTAAGAGTGAAACTCTGAATTCTATTCTTTATCCCTAACGGGCCAGACAATAAACAGGTGAGGCATTTATCTTAGCATGGATGTCATGGCCTTTGATCTCTAATTATGAACTTAAACCACTATACATCCTTATCAAAACTTTGTCCTACAAAACCTTGGGGTGATATGATGGTCTTAACATTTGCACAAGATGGATGCCCTTAAGAAGTTGGATGGCATTAATCCAAAATCTATAGGCTTTTCAATCTGGTGGGTTGTTTTCGAAATTGATATGATTTTGTCTATATCCACCCATTTCCTCTAGCCTGATTATCACAACTATTCTATTGTCTATTCAATTCATAATGCAGCACCTGTTCTTTGTACCCGTGGAACTGGTTCACCCTCTTCCATCATTTGTTTCTTCCCGATAAACTGCCATGATCTTAAAAAGGTTTCTAGGACTTTAAGTCTCCAAACACAAGCAACCTCGGAGGTATGCATCTTAATCATATTCGACATAGCAGTTCAAGGTTGAAGCAATTATCGAGGAAGCCCATTCAAAAAGCCATAGCCTATTAAGGTGCGCTCATGAGACCCTTCTAGCACAGAAACTAGAGGGGAATTCGAGAAAAAGACTGGGTACAACTTTTCCAATTTACCTACCAGAACTATCAAGTCCCCTACTCTTTCCTTCAATCTCATATTGTCTTTTGTTTCTTAGGTCTAGTTCATTTACTGGAGGCGGTTACTCAAAAGCATCTATACAAATATATTAAAAGGCGTGCATAAATAAGAAAATGTGCCACGTGGCGCTCTCCCTAGGGAGTTTTAGTTCATGTAATCCATGTACAATAAAAAATTTAGAAATTGCGTAGTATAGTGTTTGATCCCGAGACCTCAAGTACATATATTAAAGTCTTAACCACTAGGCTAAGTTGTATTTAGTGTTATTATCATAAAGTATAATATTAATAAATGAATTTTTTTCTTACCCGGGGCATAGCCCGGGCTTAATAACTACTTACTACATTAAAAGTAGGTAGCTTACTCGATAACGTCATATGGCACAATGCAAACCTAGTAGCAGCATTCAGTTCATGAAACATGATAGGGACGAATGAAACGGAAAGATAGAAATATAAAACATTAACAAAAAGAGCTTAGAAATTAAAATGCTACGCTACTGAAGCATAAGAACTTTAGATCTTACCGCAAGTGAACATTTTCACGGTCTTTTACTTCCATATCGGCATGGTAATAATCAGCTTTAATTCCTCTTTCACGTAATTCCTTTGCAACCTATTTTCCAGAATATAAAGTGGGATATTTCACAAAACAAGAAATAAGGAAATTGTTGCAGAATACTAACTATTGCGAGCAGGTAAGCAAACAGTACAGAACCTAAAGGCCCTGATGTACGTCGAGAAGTGCCAAATTGCAGAAATCACTAGATTAGTATAATAATACACAAATAGAAACCATACCAAAGAGAAATTCTGCAAAAACTTTTTTCAAATATTATTTTTGTTAGAGATGAAGGTAATACTAAGAAAAGGGGGACAGGCTGTCCTGAAACAAGATATAAGAAAAGAAGACCTAAAAGGCTAAGTCGCGCTAAGAAATCCTTTCAGTCCAGAGATTTCATATTTAATCACTAGGTCAGCCTAACAGGTCTAATTGCTGCCTTGTTCTTTCCATCTGGCCCAAAAACCACACACCTGATTTATTGAGAAAGTATGCATAATATTGACTTTCAAAGCCCTACAAGTCTACAACCCCCCCCCCTCCACATTATCTCCACTGTAGTATAGAGAATTTAAGAAACCTTATTCACTTTACTGCCAGTAACTTCCTTAACTTACTTCAATCCTAAATTATATAGAAGAGCTTCAGCATGCTTATCCTCCTTTTATTCAGAAGAAATTTGACCAATATAGGAGAAGGCTCGTCGTGACTCATGCTTCATGATATCATTGAAGAAGATTCTAGCAGTCTGACAAGCTCTATCACAGAACAAATTCGAATTTTAAATAAACAATGTGCCCTTGTGAATATCACTCATTACCTTAGTGGTTTTAATAGCTACTTAATCACAATTAAGATATGTCTATCCTTCACTAAAGCTATTTGCTCAAGCTAAAAATTTGCAAGACGCACTCAAATCTCTATAAAGCACTTCAAACAAATTCCTTCCTCAATTGTCAATCATGGTGCCTACATTTTGCCACCATAAAAGAGCAACCTTTTTGTGCAAAGAGCATGTGTGAAATCACACTTTTGCCAAACACCGCAATATTAATGAACTCAATATATGAGCATAACAAAATACAGACTAATACACATTAACACATCACAATAACTTTTCTATGTTCAAAGTGTCTAATTGAAAAAAAAAAACTACTTCCTTCGTCACACTATAAATTGCACTCCCATAGATTCCCAAATTGTTTTTCAACTTCCTCTTTTACTCTACAAACCTTCTCTCCCCAGCATATCTACCCTTTTTTTTCCATCCCCAACTTTCCCGTACTTTTTCTGCTCTCTCTACCCACTAGCAAATAGCAATTCAATTCTATTATTATTACCATTCTTTCATAATTTATATAAAACACATACCACATCCTATGTCCCACCTACATTTACCCTAAATAATTGTGTCAATCAAACCCTATTGTGATGAACATTCTGAGAAGGAAATATAATTATTCAGATAAACAACAGACGAAGGGATCCAATTCAAAATTCAATCAATCCAATATTGATAATCATACATGCTTTTCCCAGTCACTTGATCATCTTAGTAGATTAGCTCCTTGATCAAATGCATTCACTTTGCTCTTATTGATATTTGACACATTAGTACAACTTAGAGCTAGAATCGCCCTTCCTTTGTGAACCAAACTTCTAACTTTGTCTAAGATTTCCTTTCCAAACCAATATGAAATTCTCTTATTCATTAGGATCAATCTTCACTTAATAGCTAGAAGCTGTTAAAATGTGCGCCTCATTGCTAATTGTCACGCTTCAGTTTAATTTACAGTGGTAATTTGTACAAGCTAGATTAATGCTTCTTCATTGCTTCTCTCTCTCTATCTGTGCTCTTTTCTTCATTGCTTCTCTCTCTCTCTCTCTCTCTTCCTCCTCTTTTCTAGTTTCTTCCTCTCAAATTATAACCCTGCTTTTTCTTCTTGCCAAATTCCTTTCCTATTACCTTCCTATTTCTTTTTGCCTCCCCCTTCTAATCCACATGTCTTCCACCAAGTTCTAGAAAGTCCCCAAGACTGGGAAAAAGAAAGACACCGGGTTTTGTATAATGAGACACTTCAGGATCAAGAAGCCTCAAAAGTGTATCATTGCATATTCCCTCATTCAAATAATAAGGATTCTTCATCAGTCTGTCTACATATATAACATATTCCCATATATCAGAGTATTTTTTTCTCACGACCAAAGCAATAATTATGAAATAATACTTAACCATTGTCTACTTCCAGAAATTCTTCTTGGTCATAAGCTTGTGTAGAAAATTTCGTGTATTTCTATTTAGCCTAATTAGCATCAGCATCCCACCACTGCAACAAATCTGCCTTCTTATGATTAAATCATTCAAGAATTGTTTAATAAATCAACCACTATCTAATTACTGATCATCATAAACTCAACCAAGGCACTAACAGACCCTAAGTTATACCAGCAGACATGCCAGTGACATACTTTGTCAAGTCCCAAGGACTTGCAGAAAACTGCAAGAGTCTGGCATCAAATAAGATATATTTGAGGCTGAACCCAAGGACAGATACAATTAGAATCACCTTACGTCCACGTTCACATGTACGCACAGTCATGCGTACAGATACAACCAACAAAGTATTTAACAGGGAGAGAAGAAAGCAGCATTCATTCAGCTGCATAAACTCACCTGCTCACATTCTTTCCTAGAGAAGCAGTAAACTATTCCAGATTCATTATTAGGATATGATCCCCTTATAAATTCAGCAATTTCATCAACCACCACCTTTCCAGTTGATGATTTCTCTCTCACCTGTGCAAAGGAAGGCATAAACAAGCATTAGGAGCTGGAGCTCTGGCACAGAAAGGCAGAGTACGAAGAATTAGCACTCGCATGTCACTAACCATATAAAACAAATTCGGCCTGTTCACGCTACTAACAAATTTTACACATTTTGGTATATGCAACATCTCCATCAAATCAAGTTGAACTTTCTTTGTAGCAGTTGCCTGAAAGTTATTAAGCAAAAGACCAGATTAAAAAATCGGGAGTCAAAATATCATATGCCTGATTCTCTAACCATATATCGGTTGCTAACCAGCCCCACCCCCACCCCCCCAAAAAAAAGGTATTCAAAATACCGTCAAAGCAATAACAGGAACTGTTGGAAACTGAGTCTTCAAAATACCAAGGTTCTTGTAATCAGGGCGGAAATCATGACCCCACTGACTGCAGCAATGTGCCTCCTGCAAAAGAGCAACTTAAATCATCTTATATATTTGATAGCAGTATACAGTGTTCCGAGTTACTACCAATACATAAATCTTGTCAGCTATTTACAGTCAATACATTTGAAGACTATGGGAGCAAAAAAAAAGGAACATACGAGACAAAAAGAAGGTAATAGGCAGCATTTGAAGTCAGCAGAGAAGTTGTTCCCAATTTAGAAGTCAACGTACTATCTAGACAACAATGGTTTTTGAAGTTGACACTACCTAGTATATGCAAGACATTCTGTCTAAAAGGGGCTTGAGGGTAGCCAGTACACAAAGCTCACTTCACAGTAGAGACTAGAGAAGGGCATCAAAAATTCAAATGATAAGAGCCTTAACAGTTACCAACTCTTTTTTCTATCACCAATAAGATCTTCACTTTTTTGTAGCACGTCATATTAGGAAATTCTATTTTACAACTGCTCTTTTTATCTTTCGTTCACCAAACAAATCAACATCTTGATTTGATATATAGATAACATCAGTATATTCATTTCACTTTTCTTTCTTCTTTCTTTTGGGATTGGGGGGGGGGGGGGGGGGGGGGGAGGGAGGACTAGGGAGTTTAATTAAGTAGTTCTTATGTTACAGTGTTCTGTAATTTGTTTATAGCACCAGATACAAAATGTTTACAACATCAAAATGAGTCCCAAGGAATAATTAGCAATTGCGAAACTCACATCTATTGCTATGAGCAAAAGACGGCCAGTGTGGTGGCACTTTTCAAGCTTTGACATAAATCTTTTACTCTTTGATATCTTCTCTGGTGTGACATACAATATCTTGAGGTCTCCTTCATTCTTTTCAAGGGCCTTATAAATGAACTTCTCATTTTCCTTGCTAGTAGTTGAGGTCAGCATGTATGCAGGAATCCCAAGAGCAGTCAAACCCATAACCTGAAGCACATAATCAATATCAAAGCAACATTTGTTTGGGGGAAGAAGAATGTTACTCTGTTCCATCCCACACTACAAGTACCTGATCTTGTATCAAAGAAAGCAGAGGACTGACTACAAGGCAAATCCCATCACGAATCACAGCTGGAAGCTGGTAACATAGACTTTTACCACCACCAGCAGCCATAATCACCAACACATCTCTACCGCTCAGGACTGCATTTATTATCTGGTCAAGTTCAGAATTATGCGGTCAAAACATACAAGCAACCTGGATATCCAATGATTAGAACAAGTTACATTATCAATTTAGGTAAATGTTATGATTCGACTTGTAAAATCAAAACGATATCAAGGAATCAACGGCCTCCTATGTTACAACGAAGAGTCCAAGTGCACAACCAACCTCATCTTGGTAAGATTAGAAAAGTTTCTGAAGTTTAAGGATGTAGACACAAAACCAAACTTCCAGTATTTTCTTTGTCAGAAAAAAATAAAATATGAACTTTGAGGGACGAAGACACAGAACCCAGACAAGAACACAGATCAACCATGACTTCCCCTCTTTCCATGTATGAGCGAAAAGGAATAGAGAGATACATCATGCTAGTGCTTCCCCTCCTGTTCATTTCGGATGGATGTTAGCCTGCAATCTCCATGTTTTAAGAGCAATAGACCAATACAGTAATGATTTATTAGTGAAGCATTTATACCAAACTCCCATAAGATGCATCGTTTCAACTGAAATAAAAAGACGATAAATTTACTCTTATTTCAAATAAAAATAACCAAAAAAGTTTTCAATGGTGAAAAAGGGACAGAGGGATCTGTGTATGTTGTTCACTAATCTAACAACAACAAATGTATATAAATTAAAAATGGAATCTTAGCATTTGATGACAAATTCAAGTATCAAAAGTTCATAATTATTTATTGGAGTTAGGTTGTGTTTTGTTCAACTTAATATAATTTCCAAAAAAGTTCAGAAAAGTTAAAGAAGTTCAGAAAAAGAAAGATAAGTTCAATAAATTAAAGTTGAATAGAACAAACACTTCAGATTAAAATAATATTATATAAGAAAAAAAAGTTAAGGCTTGGTTTCCCAGGAGGAAAAGAAGTGATTTAACATTAGAACCATGTAGCAATGCGCTTACTACTATGCATAATATGTTTCATTAAACTTTCTTATGCTTAGTGGTTAGCACGTTGACAATCTTTAACAATTATACATTATTATTTTCACAATCGTCACATATTTTTAATCAGTTTATATAATCTACAAAACTCACTCTCCCCTCATAAACCTTAGAGGTTAGAGCTTTTCTTTTTAACTTTGATCGATTGAAACCAATAGGGAGATGATCACTCATAGCTCATTCACATTGTTGTAAAATATTGAAGCCTTCTATTCGTTGGACCATATTTGGCCATAATAAGAACATGTTTCTCCTAATTCTCAGCTTTAGGGATAGTTTCTTCATGGCTGGTATGTGTATGAAGCAAACAATAAAAGCAAATACAGTGCATTAGGAAAAAAAAGCTTCATGTTATAATACAGAGATATTGTAACATAAATTTTTATTATTGCTTTCTTCACATACAAGTTCATCACACATCAAAATCAACTTTAACTTACCTTAAAGCCACTAAAAAGTTTCCAACCCTGGGTGGTGTGGTGTTGGGCGCGTCTAGCCTAACCCCTTTCCATACAGAGAAATTGGTTGTGTTGAATTAACCCTTAATCCCATGTGTAACACTGAATTGCTACATCATTAAAAATATCCAGAAGAGCAGGCAGTTGAGGACTTCATTTGCTATTTTTCCTCTCAAACATTAGAAAAAGATAATAGTGACTTTGGTCCTCTAAGCCTACCTGAAGTGAGTTGTGACCGATCCCAGGAATGAACAAAATGATGCACTCCTAGAGTCCTAGGGTATTTTGATAAACTCATAATAATAGCTGTTTTTATAATTGAACAAATCACTCTTTGCATGCAAAGCATGAGTAATCATCAAACTCGCTTTTAAATATGCTGTTATAGGCTCGTGAGAGCTACTAAGCAGATGATATGTAATATTTTCACAGCACTATACTTATTTGCCAATGGATCAGAATTGCTTATGATTAGCCTGGTCTCACTTAGTCAGACAACAAGGCCAAATTTTACAGTATGACTAATTCTTATCATATGCTTCATTTAGAGTAGACAAACAAGTTGATAATGTATTTACCTCCCGTTGATTTGCACGGAATGAAGAAATGCCAAATATGTTGAGCCGGAGATCATCAGCCTGAGAATCCCAGCCAAAGGACCCCGACCAATTCTCCATAGCAGTTGAGGCACCATCATTATGGTGGCTATCTGATGTTTCACAATCTTCAAGTATTGCCTTTAGTTCAGACTGTCTGGCATACAACTTTTCTTGCTGATCAAGCAATAGCTTTATCTGATCTGCAGGTTGGGAGCAATGTAACAAACAAGTGTTGTCATCACCTAATCTGATGAGTAGTTCTCAGGTAAATATTCACTGTTTAGAAAAAATTACATTTTACACTTTGACTATTCGAGATTAAATTTTGAAGGTAAATTCCTGTCAGAACATTACTAATAATCATTATATAATAAACATTATCCTTTGTATTAGAGCATTTTCATACTCTCCTTTCTGATTACCGTTGATAAATTATAGTAATAATAAACAGTTGAGATTGAACTTGAAAAGTGAAGGCGACAAGCTTTTTGAAAGGAAGGGAGTACTATATATTTACAGACTAACACAGTTGACGTTTGACAGTTAGACAACCATATATTTCCAGAAATGCTGCATTATTTAAAGAATAGCAATCAAAATTCTCAAATTACGGGGCCACAAAACAATAGCCCTCAACTGCACATATTCCAAAATCTAGATCAAGACCAACACTAACAAGAATTGGCCACCAAAAATAGGCTGGAGATGATTAATTTTTTCTTGGGAATTACGATAATTGCATGGAATTCTTCTTATCTTACTTCTAAAATATAATACAGGCTCTCATCAAAATAAATAATACAGGCAAACAGCTTGTATTACACTGCTTTACTCACTTAAAAGTACTGGTTACATCTTATGACCTTAGAAGTTGGTTCCTCTGTTACAGCTTGTACTGGTTCTGCTGTTTTTGTTTGCTTCATTCCCTACTTTCACTTTTAAGAGTTGTACTAAGTTTGGTGGTAGTTTTGTCCTTTCACATGTGGGATAGGAGAAAAGTAGAGTGATGAGATGTTGCCTTTTAAACGACATGGAGCCATCTTTTGGTGACAAACTAAAATGGAAAATGAGGCAAACTTTTAGGGACAGAGGAAGTATGATGCATAAATTAAGCCTTCAACACATGTACTACTCCTAAGCCAATATTCTCTCTAACTCGTAGATTTACCTAATAGCTACTAAGCCTTATCTAATAGGTAACAAATATACTCCTTACAAGCTGCTGAATTTATTCGAACAACTAAGACATAGACAAAAGTGAATCATGGTTAAAGAAAGCATGTTGAAAGCACTTCGCTATTATTGTTGCTGCTACTATTTCACAAAGACAAATCAACAACAAACAAAACCCACTATTCAAGTGCTACTACTTGGTTAACTGTGCATAGAGGAAAAAAACCCAAATTTCTCTGTTGCATCAATGACTGCCGAAGGAAAGACACAGGACAGCATGCAAATAATCTTCAACTTGTCTAAGGAACTCACACAAAGCCCAAGAGAATCAATACCGAGCTACTTGCCTCATTTTTTACCATACAACATACCAACAAGCAAAATCGCTTCTTCATCCAATCTCGCATAGGACAAACACAACACCTCCAAAGTCAACCCATGAAAATTAGCTAGCCAAAAACCCAAACCTTCAAAATGAATTCGAAATACCTCCACCTAACAACCCTCCCACCCCACTAGCAATTGTGCCACCAAAATAAGTAAAGAACTACAAACACAAGAACCAGTTTGAAGCCATATTAATTAAACAGCCCGGCCCAAGGAGCAATCTTTGCAACTGCGAATCTGCGATGACAGGTACCCATAATTGAAAAGCAAATGATGCATCATTCAGATACGGACCACTAACTTTCTTATCTCATCATACTATTTCTCACTAAAAAACCAATGCACTATTAGTTGACATTTGAATTACCAATGTTATATTACTTATCAGTTTTGAAAATCAGTGCAATAACCATAAACTCCTTAATCTAACTATATACATACTGTTTCTCATACTTAAGTAGTTTAAAAGATCTCCAAACATGTTCAAATATTAAAACAAGCTAAGTTACAAGAAGCAGAAAAAAGCCATATATGAGGGACATGCAGAATAACTAGACCATAAAACTTAAAACTTTGACATTGTCAGCATCTAATCAGCCAAAAACCACATTACCCATAAATCATCTCCTTCCCCCCCCCCCCCAACCCCCCTCGACTACAATGATACAATATTTCAGCAAAAAAATGGATAGTTTATCTAGGACAATACCCAAAACCATAAATATGATTAAGCACATCGAATAATATACTAAGAAAATTCATGAACCCAAAAACTGAACAAGTGAACAATGAGAAAAAGGGTAATAAATAACCTTGAACATCTTGAAGCTCAGCTTCCACATTCAGCAACTCTCCCAGAATTTCATTGGTGCAGTCCATTTCAACAAAAATTACTATTTTGCATTCAAAAAAATGCCCCTTACAAATTTCAAGTCGAAAATCGAAACTACTACTCTATGAAATGTGCAAAGCAATTGAAAAATCGAAAACTTGGAAAATTGCTATGCCCTCGAAATTTTTATACTTTACCAGGTTCTTATGATTTTGGGTAATTGGGTTACATGAAACCCGAAAACTATCGGGTTTTCCCTACTTAGATATCTGAATAATGAGCTGTGTAATTTGCTTGGTGAGTCTACAAGGCCCAAACCCGGGTCCCCAGACGATGATACTAGAAAATAGAAATGTAATGAAGGCAAATGATACTATTAGTCTATTACTATGACATAGAAAGCCCTCTAGAGTCTACAAGACCAACTCTTAAGATTACAAGCATTTTTTCAAAATGACAAATGATATCGATTTTTTTAAAGCTAGCGAAAAGCATGTATGTTATGTTTTTTTTGGCTTCACCGGTGTGGGGATGTTTAGGGGTGATAATGAACCTGACAAGTTCGCGAGCAGCTCGGGCTCGGCTTGGTCAAAGCTCGGCTCGTTGAAGCTCGGCTCGGTCAAAGCTCGGCTCGAGATTTAAACGAGCCGAGCCGAGCTAGGCAAAGCTCGGCTCGTAAAGCTCGTGAATAGCTCGATTATTATTTTATATTAAAAAATTATTTATATATTAAAAAATTATTTATATATTAAAAAATTATTTATTTATATTAAAAATTATATTAAGTATTTCTTTTAAGATATTAACTAAGGTATATAATTAGGGGGCGTTAATGAGCCAGGGTGGCTCGCAAAAACATTCGAGCTCGGCTCAAGAGGGCTCGATTCGAGTTCGAGATCGGCTCGAGACCCTAATGAGCCGAGCCTGAGCTACCTTAACTTCGGCTCAAAAGCTAGCAAATAGGCTCGATATTATTTAAATTACTAAAATTATTTCATTAATGTTAAATATAGGATAAAATAATTAATAACTATGGAAAAAAATAGTAGTCTTAAGCTCTAAACTCCAAAGCCAAAGTTTATATGTTTGATAAATTAGAGGAACACTACCGAATCAAAAAAAAATTAGAGGAACACTTGAAAAAAAAAGTAAAACAAACTGTTCAAAAAAAAACAAGAAAAACAAAGACAATAATATGATGAAAAAAAATGATGCAGCCATATACTTAAATTGCATACTTCTTAATCATGTGATTGATACTTGAACATGATATTTCTTAATCATGTGATTGTAAAGTATATGGCTGAAATTTCACTATTTCAGCTATCCCACATCGGTGGGTTTAGCAAAGATGTGTGTGAAATGCTCTATAAATTAAAGCTTTGAGTTAGAAATTCTTCACAGCTTGCTTACTAGTTCTTTGGGCTATGCAATTAACCTTATTGTATTGACTTTAGTTGAACTTTGAGCTTTTCGAGCCTAACGAGCTCGAGTCGAGCTGTAAGTTTTGGACTCGAGCTCACGATCCGAGCCTAAACGAGCTTGCAAACCGAGCCTAAACGAGCTCGCGAGCCGAGCCTAAACGAGCTCGCGAGCCGAGCTTGAGCCCCAAATTTTCATCACGAGCCGAGCCGAGCCTGGGAAATTTTAAACGAGCTCGAGCCGAGCCCAGTGCTATTCGGGCTCGGCTCGCTCGATAAGCACCCTTAAATGTGTTGGCCTACAATCAAAATTTTTGACCGTAAGCATGAAAAAAAGGAATATCAATTTACTAATAAGATTAATTATCAAGAATAAATCAACTTTTGGATGCTTTATTTAAAATTAGTAAGCCTTTTACTTAACTCGGAATAAGTTAAGCTTGTAGGGGTATGTTTCAAATTAGGTGTTAACTAGTTGATAACCTTATAAGTAAAGCTGACATGTGTCACTTTTTCAATGGTCTTATTTATTTACTTTTATTTTTTTATAAAAAACCATCTTTCTCCTTCTTCCTCCACACTTTGTCCACCCTCCCTCGTTCATTGCCTCTTTCCTCCATCCTCCAACACCTCTTCCTCTTTCTTCCCCCCTTCACCGCTACTTTCACTCTTCTCCCTCACCTGTATGCTTTCTTTCTCTATGTGAATTTTCATATTCAAATAGTTTATTCATTTTGGTTTTCACCATAAATTCGCTAAGATTTAATGTTATACTTATTACTAGATGTAGAAGATTTCTATTATGATTAATTTAGTTATGAAATTAATTTCCAGCATATTTCAACCATTTATAGCGAGTAATTTATATTAGATATATTTTGAAACGCATTTAATTTGATGTGATTTGTTCAGACTATGCAAATGTAGGTTCTATTTACGAGTAGTAAAGGTGAATTTAACAAAGAGATAACAAGAATAAGGTAGAAGAAGAGGATCGGAAAGAGAAAAATGACGGCATCACACAACTTTGGACCGTAGGGTCTAGCGAGGAGGCCATCGAGGAACACAATGAGAACAAACTTCTCGACAAAGTTTTTTGATCACTAAGACATTACGTCTTCACTCGTGTCCATCGTCCCCATTCCTCGTGTCGCTAGCGGAATCGAGCCTGAGCGTCTTCGTGTTGCCTTCATGGTTAAGATTGGTCAAGGGAGGGGATGATCGGTTTTGGTGAAATTGGAGTGAAGGAAAAGGACGATACACAAGAGAGAGGGAGGAAATAATGTATTCATAGGTGATGGAGGCTTTTCGGGTGGTGGGGCTGGGGTTTCGTGGGTGGGCTGGTGTTTACAAGGAGGTTGAGGGGTTTTCCTGAGTGGTAGTGACCTATTATAGGCTTGTTTTCTAACCTATTTAGGGTGAGTGCGTGTTTGTTTACTTTATTGTAAAGGTTTTAGTTTTGAAATAAAGAAGTCGCCAACAAGTCTTTAAAGGAAGACTCATAAACCTAATTGGATTTTGAGAGACCATAAGGACACTTAGGAACTTATCCAATGAAGATTTTCACGTCATGACTCCATAATTCAATGAACCAAAGACTAAAATCGGAGGTGAGTGTATGTTCATGTAAGCGTAGTCTTTATCTCACCGTTAGCATTATTTATAATTTTTCCACAATTTAACCCTAACCCTAAAATCTAACCCTAAACCCTTACCCTACCCCAAACCCTAACCCACCCAGCCCACCACCCCTCCACCCCAGGCCCTTCCCTCTCCCCTCCCTCTCCCCTCTCCCCTCCGCCATAGCACCCCTCTCTCTCCCCCTCCCCCTCTTCGTTCACCGTCACATCACCTACCAGATTTTCGCGCAAAGGGTAGGTGAATGAAGAGGGGGAGTGTCGGGTTTTCGCGCAGGGTGTAACACCCCGATAATTCTCTCTTTCTAGAAAATACTTTTATAACAAATCTAGAGAATTACCCAGGCATTATCGCCCGTGTGATAACGTTTCGGCTTACTCAGAATTTTGCAGCGGAAAACTTATTAAAACAAAACTCAACTTTATTAACTTATGAAATAAGAATCAAACAATGTTTGAACTGAAACACACCCACTTAAAGCTAAAGTTTGAAATATAAATTCCTAGAAACAACTTAAATACGACTAATGTCACAAAAGCCTCTCCATTCCAGATTTCCCAATGGTATGCATCTTCGAACCTGTAATGTCAATGCTTTCTTGACTCTGCTCCCCGAAGGATCACCACAGGATCAATAGGCAAAGCCATGATCACAAACACAGACAAGCACGTAATCAGCAAAGCTGAGTACTACATATCAGACACAAATAATCCTAAGCATGATACTACAAACATAACTGTAGGAATAAATAATAACATAAGTAAATAATACTCTCACAAACTTTTACTGAACTACACCTGACCCAACTTTTATTACTTTAATGGAATAGTTATTGGACGAGTTGACCAACCAAAAATAGGAAATACGGTCATGACTCCGTAAACCAGAATGACCTACGATATCGAGGAACCTTTGAACTAAAGAGGAATGGTGATCAATCCAACCCTCGAAGATACATATCACGGCGGACTATGTACCCCAACCCTTAGTGTCCAACTCTAGACGTGCACCAGTCTAAAGTCTATAACTTATTCTCGTTTCACTTTACGTTAAATATATTTATTACTTGTGTTGACACCACAACACCAAATAACACATAATTCAATAATCACATAATCATAACAACATTCTTTTTATCTTTGAATTAACAAGTGATTCTAACTTATCAATCAAGACTCCTTTTGATTTTCCTTTTTATCCTTTGTTGAACCTAGCCAACATAAATCCGTACCTTTATATAGGTATAATCCATACTTACCAAATAAGATCCACGGTTCTTATAAGATAAATTAATACTCCAAGAAATCTATGTAACACATGATTTCAACTTACTTAAATTAATCCACTTACGAATTAATACCAAAACTGAAATTATTGTTGCATCAAACTTCCATACAAACAAGTCATACTCATACATATTCTCAATTTACATGAGCACACAGGCAAGTAACATGTAAAGCAATTATAGTAAATCATATACATGACAACAAGGTCCTATACATGATACTAATAAATAAAACATCCCTAAGGCATGTTTCTAAACCATATAGCACGTAGACTATGTACGTACCTTGTATAAACGCAACGGTAGGCCACTTTTATGCTCTAAAAGTCCCCTACAATGAAATCTCCGCCTAGAACAATAAATAATCAAGTAAATACTTGAACTAAAAAAAATATAGCAACTTTAAAAACGTCCCAAACCCTTTTAAACGTCTTTAAAAATCGTTTTTATAATTTAAACTCTCGTTATTTTTAATCCCTAGTATAGATCAACTATTCTAGTGATTAAAAACCATTAAAAACCTTAAAATACTAACTTTCTGAATTTCCAGCATTTATAAAATTTTATAAACCTTCTGAAAATATTTTAAATGCATATAAAAATCGTATTCCAATCAAAATTCATATTCATACTTTAAATATACGATTTCTAGTGATTTAAAACCCTAAAAATCACATCTTTCATGATTAAAACTAAAAATAATAAATCTGAATAATTTTTCTTTTATCATATGAAACCGAAATAATTTTTCATAATAAAAATAATTCAACTAATTAATCATGTAATAAATAAAATAACAATAAAAATTAGACTTTAATGGAATCTTAAAGGAGAAGTAAAGAAAAACAACCAAACAAAGGAGGAAGAGCAGCGCCGGACTGAAGACAGCAGCAAGGACGGCGGGCAGCAGGTTTTCGGCTTCAAGAAAATATTTGTGACGTTTCTTGTTCAACAAGAAACGTTACTTAGCGAAGAAGAAACGATTTTTGAGAGAAAATAGAACTCACGCACAAAGAAGGAGGAGAGAGAAAATGTCGAGTGAGGAGGAGAAATCGGAATCACGTGCAAGGAGGAGAGAGAAAATAAGTGTAGGGCAAAATATTTGGGTTTTTAGGATATTTAAATAGGCTAATCCTTTGGGCTTAGGAAAAGGAATTTCAATAATTAAAACTTTGATGACTAACAAGATGGGCTTATTAGGACTTTAGTCATCAAATATCCTTTCCCTTTTTATTACTTTTGGGCTTTCGATTCCATTAAGCTTTCTTTTCAAATATGCTTTTAATAATTAAACTCTTATTTAAAACACGCTTAATTAAAATATTACAAATTTTATTAAGCTAAGAAAAATATTTTTAGTTGACTTTTAAAATAGTCAACCCTTTTTAAAAGTCAAATCATTTTCCAAACTCATTTGGATTTAAATATAACTACATAAATACTTAATATATTTATGAAAATCCTTTAAAAATGTGGGGGATTACAGTCTACCCCCCTTAAAAGAAGTTTCGTCCCGAAACTTAACAAAAACCCTCGACTTTCAAAAGTTTGAACTACATTTCGAAAACTTTTGGAGAAAAGGTAGTGCCTCTCGTGCACTTTCCCATTTTTAAAACACTTGTGTTACTTATGAACACTTTTCTTATGCGGAGACTCTACTTCTTTTGCACTAACATGTGCAAATTGCCCAACATAGGCATACATATCATAAAATCTCATAAAAATAGACAAAAAGCGCGAAATTTATCGCATTCTACCCCCCTTAAAGAAAACGAGTTACGCCCTCGTAACTCACCTCAAGGAATAGGTCTGGATACTTTTTCTTCATATCCTCTTCGGCTTCCCACGTTGCCTCTTCTGACTCGTGGTTAGACCAAAGAACTTTGACAATATGAACATCCTTGTTACGCGTACTACGCACTTTCCTGTCGAGAATCTTGACAGGTCTTTCCTCATAAGTGAGGCTACTATCTATCTGAACTCGTTCAGGCTCTAACACATGGCGCTCATCAGGGATATAGCGCTTCAATTGGGATATATGAAATACATCATGCATCTTTTCAAACTCCATTGGCAAGCCAATCTATAAGCTACTTTCCCAATGCGCTCCAAAATCTCATATGGGCCTACATATTTAGCACTCAGCTTGCCCTTTTTCCCAAATCTCATAACGCCTTTGGTGGGTGATACTTTCAGGAATACTTTATCACCTACAGCGAACTCATCTTCGCCCCGTTTTAAGTCTGCATAACTCTTCTGCCTATCTTGCGCAGCTTGAATTCGAGCCTGAATCAATCTAACTTCTTGACGGTCTCCTCAATGAATTCGTCCCCAAACTAATTCTCACTAAGTCATTCCAGCAAATGGGACTTCTACACTTCCGTCCATATAACGCCTCAAAAGGTGCCATCTTAATACTCGCATGGTAACTATTGTTGTAAGAGAACTCAATCAAATCTAATTGGTCCTCCCAACTTCCTTGAAAATCTATAGCACAAGCTCGCAACATTCCTCCATAGTTTGGTTAGTCCTCTCAGTCTGACCATCGGTCGCAGGGTGAAAGGCGGTACTCATCTTTAATGTTGTCCCAAGGTTTGATTGGACCTTTTTCCAAAACTTGATAGAAATCTAGAGTCACGATCCGAGATAATGTCCTTTGGAACTCCGTGCAACTCACTACATGCTTGATATAGGTTGTAGCGAGTTGCTTCTTCTTCCATGTCTCCTTAATAGGTATGAAAACAGCGGACTTGGTCAGTCTATCCACTATAACCCAAATGGTATCATTTCCACTCCTCGACTTGGGTAAGGCAGTCACAAAGTCCATAGAAATCGAATCCCACTTCCATCCAGGAACCTCTAGTGGTTGGATTTTCCCATGGGTCTCTTATGTCTATCTTCACTTTCTGACAGGTTAGACACTTAGACAATACTCAGCTACCTCTCGCTTCATGTTCGGCCACCAATAATCACCTTAAGATCCTTATACAGCTTGTCACCCCAGGGTGCACGAATATGGAGTGTTATGCCCTCATCCATAAGACGTCTTTTAGATCGTTACACTTCTGTGGTACACACCACCTTCCTTTAAACCTTAGACTCCCATCATCATGAATCTTGAAGTCTACTTCCTTACCTTGCTTCATTTTCTCTTTATCTTATCTAGATGCTCATCCCCAACTTGACCCTCAATGATCTCATCGAAAACTGACACTCCCAAAGAAAGATTACTAAGTCTAGCCTCACTTTCCCCAGGATTTAAAATTTCTAGGTTCAACCTTTGCATATCTCTACACAACTCCTCAGGGACTATCAAAGCACTCAAGCTATGACTCGATTTCCTACTCAAGGCGTCACACCACATTTGCTTTCCCTTCATGATACTGGATATCTAGGTCATAATCCTTAATCAACTCTAGCCATCTTCTTTGCCTCATATTCAAGTCTTTTTGGGTAAATATGTACTTCAAGCTCTTATGGTCTGTAAATATCTTGCAAGTTGCCCCATAAAGATAATGTCTCCAAATCTTCAATGCAAATACTATGGCAGCTAACTCTAGATCATGGGTAGGGTAATTAGCCTCATAAGGTTTCAATTGACGCGACGCATAAGCTATTACCTTACCATTCTGTTGCAACACACAACCCAAACCATTCTTCGAAGCATCACTATAGACTTCAAATCCCTCATTCCCATCAGGTAGGGTTAAGACAGGTGCAGTGGTTAAACGATCCTTCAAGATCTGGAAAGCTTCCTCACACTTCTCATTCCACTCAAACTTGGACTCCTTTTTCATTAAATTGTCATAGGTCTCGCTATCTTTGAGAAATCCCTCACAAATCTCCTATAATAGCCAGCTAAACCCAAGAAACTTCTAATGTCAGTCACACTCTTTGGAGTTGGCCACTCACTCACAGCTTGAATCTTTGCAGGATCTACAGAGACTCCTTCCTTAGACACGAAATGACCCAAGAATGCTACTTTCTCCAAACGAAACTCACACTTAGAGAACTTGGCATATAATTGGTTCTTCCTCAAGGTTTCCAAGATAATCCTCAAATGTTCATCATGCTCGGTTTCATTCTTCGAATATATCAAAATGTCATCAATGAAAACCACTACGAACTTATCTAAAAACTCGTGAAAGATTCTGTTCATCAAGTCCATAAATATAGCAGGAGCATTGGTTAACCCAAATGGCATTACAGTGAACTCGTAGTGACCATAACGCGTTCTAAAGGCAGTCTTAGGTACATCCTTATCAGCTACCCTCAATTGATGATATCCTGAACGTAAGTCAATCTTCGAGAACACACTAGCTCCATTCAATTGATCGAATAGGTCATCTATTCTAGGCAAAGGGTACTTATTCTTAATGGTAACGTTATTCAACTCCCTATAGTCGATACATAACCTCATACTCCCATCCTTTTTCTTCACGAACAAAACAGGAGCTCCATAAGGCGATGCACTAGGTCTGATATAACCCTTATCCCCTGGTTCCCTATTTGATTAGACCCTGGTCTAGCCTGATTACCGTTTTCCTGAATCTTTAGATCTTTCCCGTGCTTGGCGTAGCACTCAAACTCTCTATGACCCTTCTTCTGGCAGTAACGACAGATCACTGGTTCTCCCTTACAGTCCTTCCCAGGATGGTTTTTGTTGCACCACTTACAATGGTATACCCTTTCAGGTCTACCCTGGCTACGGTTGTTCTGGTTGGTTCTTCCTTGGAAATTCCCATTTCCATTTCGGTTTTTCTTAAAGTTACTTTGGTCTCCTCCAGTACTAACCTCCTTTCTCTTCTCACCAACTATTCCAGCCTTCTTATCTCTTCTCGATTGCAAACCATAAATATGAGAAGCTCTCCCATACACTACATCTAAGGATGTAAAGGTCTCACCCCCTAATCCCAGCTGGATTTCATCAGTCAACCCCTGTTCGAACCTCTGAGCCTTAAGCTCTTCAGTAGCTACCACCTCAGGTGCAAACCTAGACAGGGTTATAAACTTACTATAGTATTCAGAAATAGTCATATTCCCCATTCTAAGGTTGATGAACTCTTGGGCTTTCTGCTTTCTCATGAAGGCAGGGTAAAACTTTCCTCTCAGCACAATCACAAAGGCTTCCCAATTGAATCCCTCAGCAGCACTCAATCTAGCCCCATTTTCTCTCCACCACAAATCAGCCTCATCCTTTAGGTATAAAACAGCTTGTCCTACTCTCATAGCAGCAGGGCAATTTACTACCTCAAATAACTTCTCAAATTCCCTAATCCAGTTCTCTAGGAAGGTAGGGTCAGCTTGTCCCTTAAAATAAGGTGGTTTCACTTTGGACAGTCTTTCAAACATTTCTCCAGCAGTCTCTGGACGTTCAACCTTGTCCTGATTCAGTTTCTCCGCCAAGAGGCGAATAGCATCAGCTAATTCAGTGTTGTTAGCCATTCTACTTCGGGACCTGAAAGTAATATAACTCTACTCAGGTTCCAGAAAACTTTTATAGTCATCTAAGCAAGACAATACTTGATTTGATCACTAAAGATCGCCTCAACATACAATTTCACTAAGTTTCAACATGGAATGTTCACTAATATTCATACCGTTGTTCACGTAAAATAAATTCATAGTCATATGAATTTAAGCAAGAAAATTGAAATCACATAATGAAAATAAAAAAAAATATTCCCCATTACGTGCCCAAAATAAATTCTTACTCCTTGAATAAACAGACTAGATTTTATTCTTCCATAGAAGGGAAAAAAAAAAAATGTGAAATAAAATAACACACTAGTATATATATATATATATATATATATAATATATATATATATATATATATATATATATATATATATATATATATAATATATATATATATATATATATATAATTATATATATATATATATATATATATATTTCCTAAAATGCTAATCCTATAAAACACTTTTGTCTGTTGGCACATACCCAACATTATTCTTATAACTAAACCTGATGTACGTCTATATATATATAAAAAAAAATATCTATATGTTTATAACCTATGGCACTACACTGCCATCCTTATCCTTATCTTCCTTATATTGTTGAGGTACAAAGTCTTCATCACTAACTTCGTCCTCTTCGTCAGTCTCATAGTAGTCAACGAATTTTCTCTTGATCTTAGACTGCCTAGTAGGTATGGTGTCCAAGTCTTCCTCAGGTTCAGATTCCACCCTCATACATGCATCATATATCTACTACAAAAATGGCCAAAGAGACTACCTATAGGAGACCGGTTGAGGTTACTAACCCATTTCTTAAATATAGGAAACCATTGATTATCTAAAACCAGTCTCTTAAGTTTAACTATTTGACTAATTAAAAAAGTTGTTGTGAAATAAGAGACTGCTTCCAAGTAAAACCGGTTTCCTTGAAATATTTTAATTTTTTAATTCAATTTTTTTTCAACATAATACACTATGATACGTATATATTTTTCTTGATGTGATATAGGAGACTATTTCTAACTAGAATCGGTTTCCTTTATAAAATATTTTAATTTTAAAATAGTTACTCATACCAAATTCAAGCCATACAGCGGTTTAAAATTCAAACTCTCCCGCCTTAACAAAATTCCCCTCGAAAACTCCCACCCCATCAAATTAAAAAAAGTCTTCCAACTTCCCCTACTTCCTCACTCTCCCAAATTATTTGGGACTTTCCCGCTTCATTCAAGCCCACGTACCAGTACCACAATTCATTTTTATTTTCACACCCACACTCTATTTCTCTCTCCTCTTTTATGACCCTTCTACTTCGCTTCACTTCTCCGGTTCTCCCTCTTTCTTCGCCGCCTCACTCATCTCTCTCTCTCCTCACTCAAGCTCTCACAATGGCGAAATGAAAATTCGTCAACGAATAAACCTAATTCTGCTTCTGCTTCTGCTTCTGTTTCGTCGAATAGTAAGAAATCTAAGGTAATTGAGAGTGAACAGGTCGACAATGGAGGAAGTGAGAATATAGGCTTAGTTTTAACGAGGAGAGAGAAAATGAAGATTCTGCTGAATCTTCGGTGAGTTCTGGCCGGAAAATTGTTCGAAAATTGGTTCAAAATGAAGAAATGGCCGGAAAATTCCTTGGAGATTTTCTTCCGGCAGATGAAGCTAAGCAGCGGTGGGCGGTGGCCTCATCGTCATCTTCCGAAGGTTTTTTTTCTTGATTTTTGATAAAAAAAACTACATTTTTTTTTTGTAACTTTCTGATTTTTTTTGTCTTCTTTGTGATTTAGGTTGGATAAGGATCAAAGAGACCTAAAACGTATGTTTACGATTTACATTTATAATCTTATTAAAGTTTATGAAGATGTATTGAATTTAGATCTTGAAGTTTTGTTATGTTACCTTCTTCAATAATACACTGTTCTATTGTAGTGTAAATTAAAAACTGAAATTTGGTGTAATTTTAGGTTTTTTTGTGTGTGAATAATTGGTTTAGGTTTGGTTTAGTAATTTCTCATGATGATTTTTAATTTTCCTATTGTTTTCTTCCTACTCTTATTTGCAATTTTGAGAGCTAATTAGCTCAAATTTGTATGCACTAGAGATTGCTCTAAAAATTATAAAATTAGTGATGTTAGAAGGCATTGGAAAAGTGTTGTGTTATGGAGAGTGAATCGACCAAAATTGTTGGAAAATTGTTGTGTGATGATGAATGGAACGACCAAGAACATAATTTTTTTACGGTTCATGTTAATCAACGGAATTATAAGTTCTGGTCCCCTTCTTTTGACTATAAGTTTTGATCGACCATGGTGGTGTGACTTTGTCTGGTTCAGTCCCTGTTCCTCAGCTGCCCAGGCTGCAGGAAAATGTTGCAAACTCCATGTTCTTCTGCTAAAACCCTAAGACGATGGCTGACTAAGTTAAAAAGGCTCTTCTATTTCGCCAATCGTTGTGTTATTGTGTAAATACTTAGGACCACTTGGGAAGTGATGCGCTTGATTAGTAATGTTAGCTGGTTTTGAGCTTTTGCATTATATATATGTGTTGTTGGGGTAGTTTAAGATATAGCTTTAGTTATCAGCTTGTTCACATCATAATTATTATCGCCTTTTGACATCTCTAGTTCAGAATATCTTTAGTGAACTTTGTATTGGACTAGTGAACTAGATATAGTGATTGAAGCATGTTAAACCGAATCATAACTAGATATTGTATTATTACCGTCATCTTCTTTTTGTGCTTCTATTTTTCTTAAGAGTCATTTGTGTTGGAGTTCGAATTGCAGGCTATGGATTATCAGGGCGATGGATTTGAGGGCCGCAGCGCAAGACTATCGAGGGAAGAGAAAGTTGGTGAAGATGGGCTCCAAAGCCGTCCTTGGTGCTATGAGAGTGCTATGAAAGCAAGCTGACTGTCCTCTTATTATTTAAACAATCACTTATTCCCAATACATAATTGACGAGCTAAGAGATATGTGGGTGAATTATTTAAACTATCAAACACAAGATGATGAGGATTGAAGACGACGATCTTGCTCTTGTACATATTATTTGATTATTTTAGAATTTTAGTTTTAGTAGCTAGCATTAGATTATAGAAACTTTATTTTAAGACATTATTAGAAGAAATTGATGCTTTGAATGAAATTGGTTTTGTATATAAATTAAATGTAGCAAATATTTTTTTGACATGATGAATAAAGCAAGCAAGAATTTATGTTTAATGATATTATTGTGGCTATCTATAAATCGTTATACAAACCTGTCAAAAAAAATTTCAAAAATATATTTTTTTATTAAAAAAAGCGTATATACAAGGAGCCGCAAATACATGATAATGTATGTATATTGTAACATTTTACTTAAAAAAAACGTATAACAAACCTAAGAAACCGGTTGTCGTCAATAAATGGTTTCAAAGGGTTAGGAAAGGAGACTGGTTTTTAATGTCAAATGGTCTCCTAGCCTCTTTACATATTATATATACACTTATCTAAGAGACTGGTTTTACCTGTCAACTGGTCTCCTAAATAAACAAAGAAACCAGGCATTATAACCGGTCTCTTAACCTAGGACACCTGTGAGATGGAGATGTGTTATAGTCTGGTTTCCTAGGCCATTTTCAACCGGTTTCCTAGGCCTTTTTTGTAGTAGTGGTAGTACCTCTAGCATGATCCATTTCTATGATGACTTCATCATCCCTAGTAGCCCTGGCAAAAGTCGACCCAACCCGACAACCCGACCCGAACCCGACCCGAAATTAGCGGGTTTGGGTTGAGATTTTCAACCCTATTAGTTAAATGGGTCGACCTGAACCCGACCTGAAAGTTAAATGGGTCAGGTTCAGGTCGAATTTTCTGACCTGAAAATGACCCGCTTGACCTGATTTGTAAATGGGTCAAAATCAGGTCGGGTCAACCCGTATAATTAACCCGAATAATTAAATTAAAAATAAATTTGCCGAGCCTAAAGATTTTGGGCCCATAAATTAATATCAGCCCAAAAAAAAAAAGAAAGGAACGTTATTAAGTCTCTAACCCTAAAAATCTCGGCTCCTACCTCCTGTCACTCTTTCTCTCTCACATTTCCTAACCCTAAATTTCTCTTTCACTCTCTCACTCTCTCACTCTCTCTCTCTCTCTCTCTCTCTCTCTTTCTTCTTTGCTGTCGGCGCCGGCGCTCGTCGCTGATTCATCTTCTGAGTTCCGCCGCAACAACTCGCTCGTCGCTGCTTCGTCTTCTGAGTTCCGCCACAACAACTCGTCGCTGCTTCGTCTTCTACGTTTTCTTACTCGCTGCCTCGCTGGTATTTTTTTTGTCAATTTTTTTTTTCTTATTTTCTTTCTTTTTTTTTTATGCTAAATTATTTCATTTTTTTCTGCCATTTTATTTTATTACGTTTTGTTTTTTTTTCTGCTATTTCATTTCGTAATTTACTAATTTATGCTATTTTATTTCGTTTTTTTTTTCTTCTATTTCATTTCGTTTTTTCTGCTATTTCATTTCGTTTTTTTGTATGCTATTTTCATTTCATTTTTTTTTCTGTTATTTCATTTCGTTTATTATCTATTTTATTTCGTTTTTTTTCTTCTATTTCATTTCGTTTTTATGCTATTTTATTTCATTTTTTTAATGCTATTTTATTTTATTTTTCTTTCTGCTTTTTCATTTCGTTTTTATGCTATTTTTTTCTTATTTTTTCCTGCTATTTCATTTCGTTTTTTTTCGTGCTATTTCATTTCGTTTTTTATGCTATTTTACTGCCATTTTATTTCGTTTTTTCTGCTATGTTAAATGTTCTGTTTTTTTTCTTCTATTTCATTACTTTTTTTATGCTATTTTACTACTATTTTATTTCGTTTCTTTTGTTTTCCTATATTTTATTACTCTTTATTTATTTGTTTACTTTGGTTTACAACTTAATATGGCTGATGAAGATTTCAAGGAGCAAATTGAGCTCTCATCAAAGGTAGAGGAGGAGATTGATTCCACTCATACAAATGCTAATAAGGAGAAATTTGATACTTGTGGTTGTTTAACTCTTAAACATTAAGGATTTGGTTTGTAATATTTTTAAGTATGAACTTGCTACTTAGTAGTTAGTATTATATATGTGTTATTGCCAAGTATGAACTTGGTTAGCTAAGTTTGTTGAAATTTCATTGAACTATGCAATTGTTTTGAATGTAAAAAAAAAATCAGGTTATATGGGTTGGGTCAACCTGAAAAAAGCGGGTCAAACAAGTTCAGGTTGACCCACTTACAACCCGTTTTTAAACAATTCAGGTCAAACAGATCAGGTCAGGTTGACCCGATAATTTTCAGATCAGGTTAGGGTTGGTAAAGTTGACCCGAAAATATAAAACAGATCAGGTTCAGGTTAGGGGTTTTTAACACGATTTTACTTGACCCGAACATGAACCCGACCCAACCCGACCTGATTGACAGGCCTAATCCCTAGTATAATGTCTTCTCAAGATGCGACGCATTATCCAATGCAGTTCTTCATATTCCCTATGGTCAATGGGTGGATGATGGTCGTCGTCTTCATCGTCAGTCAGGACGATAGGGTTAAAATAGTTTCCTAAATTTGCAGCCATAATAATAGAGCTACATCACAATAACCAAAAGGTTTAGCACTCTTCCTAACGTGTTCCCACCATTAATCAAAGAGTACACAAAACAAGGCATATAAAATATAGCACCTTAATAAGCAAGAAGAATATAACAATTAGCAGGGAAGAAAACATTCATGCATCATTAGTAGAGAAGAAAAATAATAATGCACTTATTTGCAGGGAAGAAATTTATGATGGTGCTGAACTAATTTTTCAATGCACGCATATAATATTTTTATCCTATACGCCCTTCTTATACTACCCATTCTCACAATGCAATACTGTACCTTAAAGGCATGAACTAATGCAGACACTTTTTATAAATAACATCACTTTGTGCCTACAATAATTTTCAAAAAGAAATTTGGACTCCTACGTTACTCGAAAAAAAAAATTTACTCGAATTTTTTTTTTTCGGACTTCGCACGTTTTTCGAAAAAAAATATTTCGAACTCGTAAAATTTTCGGAAAAGAATTTCGAAGCTCGCATTTCCGAAAATTTCGGTTCCTTAAAAAAAAATTTAATCCTCAAAATATTTTGTCTAACTTTTCGAAATGAAACGTAGGAGCACTACTAAGGTTTCCTTCAAATAACCCGACAATCTAGGTAACTTAAGAAGCTAAAGTCACTTAATAAGCTAGTTAGTTAGGCGCCTATAAGTCTTAAACTAACCTAAAGCTCTGATACCACTTTGTAACACCCCGATAATTCTCTCTTTCTAGAAAATACTTTTATAACAAATCTAGAGAATTACCCAGGCATTATCGCCCGTGTGATAACGTTTCGGCTTACTCAGAATTTTGCAGCGGAAAACTTATTAAAACAAACTCAACTTTATTAAACTTATGAAATAAGAATCAAACAATGTTTGAACTGAAACACACCAACTTAAAGCTAAAGTTTGAAATAAAAATTCCTAGAAACAACTTAAATACGACTAATGTCACAAAAGCCTCTCCATTCCAGATTTCCCAATGGTATGCATCTTCGAACCTGTAATGTCAATGCTTTCTTGACTCTGCTCCCCCGAAGGATCACCACAGGATCAATAGGCAAAGCCATGATCACAAACACAGACAAGCACGTAATCAGCAAAGCTGAGTACTACATATCAGACACAAATAATCCTAAGCATGATACTACAAACATAACTCGTAGGAATAAATAATAACATAAGTAAATAATACTCTACAGACAACTTAACTGAACTACACCTGACCCAACTTTTATTACTTTAATGGAATAGTTATTGGACGAGTTGACCAACCAAAAATAGGAAATACGGTCATGACTCCGTAAACCAGAATGACCTACGATATCGAGGAACCTTTGAACTAAAGAGGAATGGTGATCAATCCAACCTCGAAGATACATATCACGGCGGACTATGTACCCCAACCCTTAGTGTCCAACTCTAGACGTGCACCAGTCTAAAGTCTATAACTTATTCTCGTTTCACTTTACGTTAAATATATTTATTACTTGTGTTGACACCACAACACCCAATAACACATAATTCAATAATCACATAATCATAACAACATTCTTTTTATCTTTGAATTAACAAGTGATCCATAACTTATCAATCAAGACTCCTTTTTATTTCTTTTTATCCTTTGTTGAACCTAGCCAACATAAATCCGTACCTTTATATAGGTATAATCCATACTTACCAAATAAGATCCACGGTTCTTATAAGATAAATTAATAACCTCCAAGAAATCTATGTAACACATGATTTCAACTTACTTAAATTAATCCACTTACGAATTAATACCAAAACTGAAATTATTTGTTTGCATCAAACTTCCATACAAACAAGTCATACTCATACATATTCTCATTTACATGCAGCACACAGGCAAGTAATACATGTAAAGCAATTATAGTAAATCATATACATGACAACAAGGTCCTATACATGATACTAATAAATAAAATCATCCCTAAGGCATGTTCTAAACCATATAGCACGTAGACTATGTACGTACCTTGTATAAACGCAACGGTAGGCCACTTTTATGCTCTAAAAGTCCCCTACAATGAAATCTCCGCCTAGAACAATAAATAATCAAGTAAATACTTGAACTAAAAAAAATACAGCAACTTTAAAAACGTCCCAAACCCTTTTAAACGTCTTTAAAAATCGTTTTTATAATTTAAACTCTCGTTATTTTTAATCCCTAGTATAGATCAACTATTCTAGTGATTAAAAACCATTAAAAACCTTAAAATACTAACTTTCTGAATTTCCAGCATTTATAAAATTTTTAAACCTTCTGAAAATATTTTAAATGCATATAAAAATCGTATTCCAATCAAAATTCATATTCATACTTTAAATATACGATTTCTAGTGATTTAAAACCCTAAAAATCACATCTTTCATGATTAAAACTAAAAATAATAAATCTGAAATTTTTCTTTTATCATATGAAAACCGAAACTAATTTTTCATAATAAATAATAATTCAACTTATAATCATGTAAATAGAAATAAAATAACAATAAAAATTAGGACTTTAATGGAATCTTAAAGGAGAAGTAAAAGAAAACAACCGAAACAAAAGGAGGAAGAGCACGCCGGACTGAAGACAGCAGCAAGGATCGGCGGCAGCAGGTTTTCGGCTTCAAGAAAATATTTGTGACGTTTCTTGTTCAACAAGAAACGTTACTTAGCGAAGAAGAAACATTTTTGAGAGAAAATAGAACTCACGCCAAAGAAGGAGGAGAGAGAAAATGTCGAGTGAGGGAGAGAAATTTCGGAAGTCACGTGCAAGGGAGGAGAGAGAAAATAGAGTGTAGGGCAAAATATTTGGGTTTTTAGGATATTTAAATAGGCTAATCCTTTTGGGCTTAGGAAAAGAAATTTCAATAATTAAAACTTTGATGACTAACAAGATGGGCTTATTAGGACTTTAGTCATCAAATCATCCTTTCCCTTTTTATTACTTTTGGGCTTTCGATTCCATTAAGTTTCTTTTCAAATGTGCTTTTAATAATTAAACTCTTATTAAAACACGCTTAATTAAAATATTACAAATTTTATTAAGCTAAGAAAAATATTTTAGTTGACTTTTAAAATAGTCAACCCTTTTTAAAAGTCAAATCATTTTCCAAACTCATTTGGATTTAAATATAGCTACATAAATACCTTAATATATTTATGAAAATCCTTTAAAAATGTGGGGATTACACAGGGGGTGGGTCAAATTTTTGCGCAGGGGGGGGGGAATCGATGGTGAACGAAGAGGGGGTGGGTCAGATTTTCGCACAAGGGGTGGGGGAGGTCGGTGGTGAACAAAGAGGGGGTGGGGAATCGACGGAGAACGAAGAGGGGGTGGGTTAGATTTTCGTAGGGGTGGGGGATGCCGGCGGTGAACGAACGCGCAGGGGTGGGGGAGGCCGGCGGTGAAAGGATGCACAGGGGGTGGGGAGGCCGACGGTGAACGGACGCGCATGGGGTGGGGGATGTCGGCGGTGAACGGTTTGGTGGTGGGGGAGGGAGGGGTAGGGGCTGGGTGGGGTGGAGGGGTGGGGGTGGCCAAGGAGTTAGGGTTAGGGGAAGGGTTTAGGGGTAGAGTTAGATTAACATTAGGGTGAGGGCTTAATGATGGCAGGCAGCACTACAACGACGAGGAGGAGGCAAGCGGCGACGGCCGAGAAAAGTCGACGAC
This sequence comes from Beta vulgaris subsp. vulgaris, assembly GCF_026745355.1. Taxonomy (NCBI): domain Eukaryota; kingdom Viridiplantae; phylum Streptophyta; class Magnoliopsida; order Caryophyllales; family Amaranthaceae; genus Beta; species Beta vulgaris. The sequence continues at coordinate 23,026,775 of NC_079206.1, forward strand.
GATTAGAACGACGAGCAACGAGGAGGATAAAGTTGCCACTTGCGGTTTGCAACGGCCGAGAAAAGTCGAAATGGCTGGGCTTCGCGTCCTCGTCGTTCTAGTTCTACTCGCCGTCGACTTTTCTCGGTCGTCGCCGCCTGCCTCCTCCTCGTCGTTCTAGTGCTACGGGTGTGGTGCTGCGGGTGGCGGAAGAGGAGGAGGGTGCGGCACTGTAGGTGGCAGAAGGGTGGAGGGGAGTTTCGGGGGTGGTGGGGAGGGGGATTGCAGTGGTGGGGGTGGGGTTGGGGTGGGGGTGGAGGTTAGGGCTAGGGTTAGGGTTAGGGTTAGGGTATAAGGGTATAAGGGTATTAGGGTTAGGGTTAGGTTAGGGTATTAGGGTTAGATTTAGGTTAATTAATTAGAGTTAGAGGGTGATTAGAGGTTAATGACTAACGGAGTTTAACGCCGTTAGTCATTAAGGGTAACTTGATGTATTTTTCGAAAAGTGAGGTGTATATGATGAATTTGAAAAGTTGAAAGGGTATACGGTGCAGAAAAATTTTTGTCAGGGGTATATGGTGAAAAAACCGTTCTTTTTTAAAAAAATTCATAATATTCTACAGGGAGGATTTGTTTGATTAGGTTGATAAACAACAATGTAAATTTGAGCAAATTGGGGCGGAAGCTGCAAGGAGAGAGAAATTGGGGCGGAAGCACCAGTGTAGACTTCGACACCGACAAGGAGGGAGAAGAGGAAGCAAACCCAAAACCAATAAGGAGCGCAGGTGCAGGAGAGAGAAGGACATGGTGGAGGGAGGAGTGAGAAAGAGGTGGAGGAAGAAGAAAAAGGTTGTGGCGAAAAAAAAAGAGGTTGTGGCGAAAAAAAAAACGGTCTTACATGTTGTAACAGGTCATTGACCTACTGGGACCAATTTTGACAAAAATGATGCATAGTTGGGACCGCTCAGAAATAATCCTTAGTTTGGACTGAAAATGGCGGATTGTCCATAACTGGGACTGTTCTTATCAATTTTTCCTAAGATAATTACCATTTTTCATTCTCTACACTTCCTCTTCGCTTGTTCCTTTCTCTCTTTATTTTCATATATTTTACTACTTATTACAATTTAATTTTATTAATTAAAACTGCTTTCTTTAAAAATTTTTTGAAGAGAACATAAACCAACTGTTATTTTATCAAGTCATTTTCTAACACAAGGAGGCATCAAATATTGACTGGTACATTGTAAATTTGTAATAATAGTCTAGTTTTCCCTTTGTCCCCTTCATTACCTTTTTTTGATAAACAAATAAAATGAAGACATCTAAATTATAAAGAACATCTCAAATTGGATTGAATATAATTCTAAATGGTAGAAACCACACTCGTTAATGAGATCTATCAATTGATTATAATTAATATTTTATAGATAATGTAGTGGGCCTAAGCCCTATTGACAAAGTAATTGTCAACCGGGATCAAACACGAACCCACACCTCTTTCCACCCTCAAACCTCCTAATGGTAAACATCATGCGCTTGTTTAGGATTGAACTTTAGGTGATCATTTGCGAGTTTGGGCCAAATATGGGCCGAGGCAAAACTTTTTGCTTTGTCCATATGGAAATAAAAGGCCTTTTTTAACAGGATTAACATGTCTATACTCGCCCTAGTTAACAGGCTTAAAATATTTTCTTTACTTCACTATTAATCCAAAAAAAAAAACTTACATTGCATACAAGTTACAACCAGACACAACTATAATTCTATAAATTATAAAACCTGAAAATTGTGAAATGAGATATACATAATTATTAAGTATTGAGAATTTGAAAGGAGAGGATTAGAAAAATTATATAATGAGAATTTTTTAAAACAATAAAACACATATAAGAATAACATAACTATTTCTAAAAAGAATTGAATTTATAAACTAATACTCTCTTTTTTCTTAAAAGTTCCATGAAAAAAATTAAATGGGCCAAGCAGGTCAACCATGTTTAACAAAATATGTTACCCATGTCCACCCTTTAGTATTAATGGTCGAGCTAAGGCCATCCGTGTTTACAAATTATATAAAAATCATTGTCTGAGCTCACTATTTCAATGCGCCAAACTAAATAAGTTTAGCGGATTAGCATGTCCATAAGCTGCTCTAAATTGAACGCAAGACCTCTCACAAGGAAGGTGGAGGAGTTAGCAATTAGTAGATCATGGACCAAGGTGTAGGATGAGCATCCTACACCAGCTCCAAAACGCAAGGCAATAAGAATGAAACACATCATTCAACATGCAAAAAAGTAATTGATTTGACAGCTAATGTACATTCCCATTACATCCGGTGTACATGTCAAAAATACAAAAAGTAATTGATTTGACAGTTACTGTTCACCATTTAATAACTGATTTGATGTCTCCCCATATACTGTTCACCACTTCTCTCTTTTCCACACTCAACCTCCTTGTACATTCTTGGTTTTGTGGTTGTCATTAACAAAATCAAAATGTACAATGACAGCCCCCAGCTGAAAGTAACCCAATTCCGAAGCTGATGTCAAGTGAGTAATTTGCAATCTTTGTACATGGGTGTGTTGATGTTTGTTCACTAATGAAATTCAATATGTACAATTACAGTCTCATACCGAAATTCACCACTTCTCTCTTTTCCACACTCAACCTCCTTGTACATCATTGGCTTCGTGGTTGTTCATTAATAAAATCAAAATGTACAATGACAACCCCCGCTGAAAGTAACCCAATTCATGAAGTTGATGTCAAGTGAGTAATTTGCAATCTTTGTACACTGGTGTGTTGATGTTTGTTCAGTAATGAAATTCAATATGTACAATTACAGTCCCATACCGAAATATGTCAAGTGAGTAATTTCCTTCTTTGTACACTGGTGTGTTTGATGTTTGTTCACTAATGAAATTCAATATGTACAATTACAATCTCATACAAAATTCAATAAAATCACAATGTACATTGATGGTCATTGCTTTGATCACTGAAAATCCCCAAATGTACACTCGTAGATTATTGTACACCAAACCATTAGCATTTGTACATTAAAAAAATTATTCCACGTGATGAGAGAGAAAGAGCTGGCCCACTTTCAAAAATATTGCCAAAATCAGCCACATGGGCGAGGTGTAGGATGCTCACCCTACACATCGGTGTAGAATCTAATTTGCGAGGAGTTAGGCCCTGCTATGTTGAACTTAATTCAGTTTAGTTCGTTCAGTTCAATTTATTTTGAGTCCAATTTTGTTATTAATTTTGTTGTTAATAATAATTTTTTATTGTCAATAGTATTATTAAAATCATCAATTAAATAATAATAATTTATGAAAATACTTAATTATTATTTATATCTCACAAGGAAGGTGGAGGAGTTAGGCCCTGCTATGTTGAAATTGTCATTATAATATATTATTATTATTATTATTATTATTATTATTATTATTATTATTATTAAATTATGTAAGCTTTTCTGTTATTCAGTTCTTTTTTGAAAGAGAAATTTCATTAATGGAAGGTCAATATCTGCAATAGGTATTAAAGAAAAATAAAACACAATCAAACAAGGTTAAATCAAATTCGTTTTCGAAAAAACTACAATGAACCAGATCGAGCAATACATCGCATCCCCCTTGTATTTGTTGAATTAAACAGCTATTGATGAGCAAGTCCATCATTTTGACATAGTTTGGAAGAACATTTTTGATCGAGCAATGTTGATCGCACCTGATATTCCAATACATTCATGTTTAGTCTCGAACTTCAACCAATGTGTAATCCCCCACAATTTTAAAGAATTTTCATAAATATATTAAAGTATTTATGTAGTTATATTTAAATCCAAATGAGTTTGGAAAATGATTTGACTTTTAAAAGGGGTTGACTATTTTAAAAGTCAACTAAAAATATTTTTCATAGCTTAATAAAATTTGTAATATTTTAATTAAGCATGTTTTAATAGGAGTTTTAATGATTAAAAGCATATTTGAAAAGAAAGCTTAATGGAATCGAAAGCCCAAAAGTAATAAAAAGGGAAAGGATTATTTGATGACTAAAGTCCTAATAAGCCCATCTTGTTAGTCATCAAAGTTTTAATTATTGAAATCTCTTTTCCTAAGCCCAAAAGGATTAGCCTATTTAAATATCCTAAAAACCCAAATATTTGACCCTACACTTTATTTCTCTCTCCTCCTTGCACGTGATTTCTTTCTCTCCTCCTCTCACTCGGCTTTTTCTCTCTTTTCTTCCCTTGGTGCGTGATTTTCATATTATTCCTCTCAAAGCTAGTTTCTTCTTCGCTAAGTAACGTTTCTTGTTGAACAAGAAACGTCACAAATCCTTTCAAGAATCAATTTTTGTGCTGCCGCCGCCCCTTGCTGCTGTCACACGCCTGCCGGCGCCACCCTCTCCTCTTGTTTTGGTTGTTTTTCTTTTCTTCTTCTCTAAGATTCCATTAAAGTATTAGTTTTTATATTATTTTATTGTTTATTAGCATGGTTATGATTTAAATTATTATTTTATATGGAAAATATATTTCGGTTTTCATATATGTACAAATAATAAATTTCAGATTTATTATTTTCAGTTTTTACTATGAAAGATATAGTTTTTAGGGTTTTTAATCACTAGAAACTATATATTTAAAGTATAAATATGAGTTTTGGTTAGAATATGATTTTTATATGTATTAAATATATTTTCAGAAGATTTATAAATTTTTATAAGTGCTGGAATTTCAGAAAGTATGTATTTCAAGGAGTTTTGTGATGTTTATGCGGTTATTAGTTATGTGTGTTATGTGCTTGGTTGGTGTCAACACAAGTATTAAAATGAATGCAACGTAAAGTGAAACGAGAGTAGGTTATAGACTTTAGACTGGTGCACTTCTAGAGTTGGACACTAAGGGTTGGGATACATAGTCCGTCGTGATATGTATTTTCCTAGGATTGGATTGATCACCTTTCCTTTTTAGTTCAAAGGTTCCTCGATATCGCAGGTCAATTGGAATATGTGATAGCTTCCATATCTCCTACTTCAGTATAGACAACTTGTCCCATAACTATTCCATTTAAAGAAGAAATAAAAGTTTAGAGTCTAGTTCAGTAGGAGTCGTCTGCAGATGGTTATATGTTTATTATTATCTATTCCTGCAAGTTATGTTTTTGTAGTATCATATTTAGGGTTATGTATGTCTGATATGTAGTACTCAGCTTTGCTGATTACGTGCTTGTCTGTGTTTGTGATCATGGCTTTGCCTATTGATCCTGTGGTGATCCTTCGGGGGAGCTGAGTCAAGACAACATTGACATTACAGGTTCGAATATGCACATCATTGGGGAATCTGGAATGGAGAGGCTCTTGTGACATTAGTTTTATTTAAGTTGTTTTCTAGGAGTTTATATTTTTCAGACAATAGTCTAAGTTGGTGTGTTTAGTTTTGACATTGTCATTTTGTTTCATAAGTTTTAATAAATTTGATTTTAATAAGTTTTCCGCTGCAACATTCTGAGTAAGCCGAAACGTTATCACACGGGCGATAATGCCTGGGTAATTCTCTAAGGTTTATTATAAAGTTATTTCTAGAAAAAGAGAATTATCGGGGTGTTACACATTGAGAACAATTTCTCATACCTAAAGACAAAAAAACCATACTCACAACTCTCATAAGGGAGAAAGAGATTACCCCAACAAAGGCTAAAATCCACATAACATGATTTAAAAAAATCTCATAACAATAGACTAATTTATTAAACAAAACAAAAAAAATGAACTAAGAACTGAAAATAAAAGAGGAAGTGAGACTTAGGATGGATTAAATCATCCATAGCAGCCCTTAACTAATGAAAAAGGAAAAGGAGAGGCTAGAGTTTGAGAGAGAAAAGAGATGAAGGGGAGCGGCTAGGATTTTTTTTTTCCTTCTGGTTGTTCAATTCAGTATATTGTAATTACCACTTAGGTTACACTATAAGCTATTGTGATATTTGATTTATTTAAATATATTACCATAAAAACTACGCATATGCCTCAATATAATATGAATTCTCATTACTTAGGCTATGTTCAGTTCACCTTATTTTTGCTTATTTCAGATCTAATCAGATCAAATCAGAAAAAATAAGTTTAGATCAGTTCAGATCAAATCATGCTTATATTTAAAAACTCATTATTACTATTAAATACTTCCTCCGTTTCCTAAAGATCTTCCTTGTTACTGCTCTTACAGATACCAAGAAAGATCCATTTGTGTGGGGTGTGGGGTGGGTAAAGTAGGAGAGAGAAAGGGGTTAAGATAAATAAACAAATAAAAAGAGGTTAAAGTAGGAGAGAGAAAGGGAGTAAAATTGAATTAATAATGTAATGGTGGACCATATAATAGGTACATGAGAGGGTAAAAAGGGGAAAAAAAATTCCAAATAAGGAATAAAGTAAAACACGAAAGATCTTTTGGAAACGTACTTAAACGGAAAGACCCCACATATTAGTAAAAATTATAATAATTGAATATTAATAAATTACTCATTGAGATGAATCAAACAAGACCCCACATGACTATATTTTTCCTTATATATTAAGAAAAATCTAAAAGATTCTTTCTAATTGTGAATAGTGTCAAGATTCTAAGTGAGAAAGATAAAAAAAATTACAAAGGGAGTATTATTATTTACTAGTATATTTGTTCAAAAGGATTATTATTGTTGTTGTTGTACTTATTAATTATTAACATTGGTAATTATTATTAATCTTGTTGTTATTATTATAAATACCATTGTTATTATTATTTTAAGTTATTTTATTGTTATTAAATAATAGAAAATTAAAAGCCACGTGTTAAGAACATAAGATTGACGCAAAAAAATAAAATAAAATACTATAGCTCAAATTCATGACAACGAACTACTACTAAGTTCGGATTACATTTCAAAATAAACTAAGTGCGAGATACAAATTATAAATTTAGATTCGGTATACCTCTTTCTATCGAATTCCAAATCTTTCTAGCTATTTGAAGTTGCACATTATTTATTTCTTTCTGGCGCAAGTCATAGTTGTTTGTATATCTTATTTTATTTTATGTGAAAAAGAAGAGTTGAGTCTGTCGACTTCTCAAGTATGAAACATTTTTTTTAAGGGAAAGTGTGAAACATTGTATAAGTGCTCTTATAAACTAATGACTTGGGTTATATAATTATTTTTAGTAATAATTATTATTATTATGATTATAATAATTGTTGTTATTCTTATAATAATGATAATAATAATTATTATTAATAATAATAAAAGTTGTGTAAAAGTTGTAATAGAAATAAAATGATTATAATAGTAATACTATAAATAAGATCTTATAATGTATTGCATAATAATGAATTACAAAGTAATAATATAATAGTAATAATATATTTTATTAAAGATAAGATCTTGTACATAAGATAAATTCAAATCAGATCTAATTATATCAAATCAGATTAGAAAAAATAAATTTAGATCAAATTAGATAAGTTCATATCAGAATATTTGAGGTGAACTAAACATAGCCGATAGCCTTAATCAAATTATAATAGAAGGTGGGCCTTACAAGATATTCTTATAGATTTTGCTTGGCGTCTACCTTACTGCAAGTATATAGTAACTATTTGCTGGCCAATGTCAAAAATAAGACTAGCAAGGAAATGTCTGTGTTCAGTATTAATAATGATTCCAACTTCCAACAAGAGTCCAAGATTGCCTTTTTGCCATTACAAAGTTTGCTTTTGAAAATTAAATCAGCCAAAAGAAAACTTTCTTTATCCTGTGAATCAATGACATCCCAGATCCTACGTACCAAACAGCTCACCAAAGAAATGAATGCAAACAAACTGCCTTTTTCCCGTTTAATGTGAACCGACATGATCCATCCATCTAACCAATTTAATGGGGAATATGCTTAAAGGCTAAAGCTAAGCTACCTCATACTTTACATTAAATAAACTTGCTTGGCTGTTGTCTGTTGAAATGCCCATACCAGCTTATCCAAATGGGGTTGCCTATTACCTGTTGGCGCTGTTGCTTGCCAAAAGTCGCTTTTGGCATTTATATGCACTCTGCGTCTCTGCCTTTTAAAATATTCATTATTCAACGAGCATCGAAAGTTTGGCTATTAAACGAGTGCATTAGTATGAGCACACAGCACAGAGAACAGAGAGTAAATTAAAAAATAAAAGAATTTTTTTTTTAATAAGCTAATCTTTGCGTGTTATTCTTAAAATAAGTCAATCTTTCAATTAACGATGAATAAGTTAATCTTAGCTTGTATCTACTTTTGTTATAAATGAGTTAATTGACAATGTTATCCTATTAAAATGTGACACGTATCATAAATTTAATGTCATTAACTCCGTTTACAGCAAAAATAGGTAAAAGGTTAACTTATTCTAAGATAATCATAAGATTGACTTATTTTAAGAAGATCAACTAAAAGTTGACGTATTAAAAACAATTTTTCCAAAATAAAAAAGTATGATGGATGTTTTGGGTAAATTTTATACCACGATCAATTTGCTTGTAGAGGGAGGTTGACAATTAAGTTCCGATACGAGCAAAATAAATGAGTGAAATATATGCAAAGATAAAAAAAATAACGCAAGAAAATTTTACATAGAAACCCTCTAGATGGGGATAAAACCACAAGTGAACCGGTGTTCCGCCGATTCAGTATAATAATATCAATTTGCAATACAAGTACAATATTTGTGCCCGATGGGCAAAATGGACGAGCAACTCAGGTTTTAGAGAGAAAGATGACATATTAAAAATATGAAAGAAAAATTATGAAAGGAATGAGGCGTAATAGAGTTTTTAGAGTTATGACTGAGTGGGAGAGATTTCACTTATTTTGCATGGTTTATAATAGGAGTATTTATAGTATAAAGAATGACATCTAAACAAAATCGATAAATGTGCTACAAATTGTTAGTTCCTACTAGTACACACATAATTGTTTTTCCCCATTTTAGGACCCGTAATAAAACATGTCGCGGTTTTAGTTGGCGCGACTCGATGGAAGAGCAATCCAAAGAACCAACCCAACATAATTTTAATGTGTACTTCAAAGTCTTATTTCAAAGCTGATTATGTATTCATGATAATGAATTGTATTTTGAGTCCATTTAAAATATTTTAAGCCCAAAAGCCCATTGGTTTCATAAAATAAATTGATATCAGATTTTTAATCCGCAATATTAAATTTCTGGATTTCAATGGATAAAAGAAAACTTTAAAAACACCTTTAGCAAAAAAGCCTGGCAACATGTGCTGGACGCAGGCATTGCGCCAGGCGCACCAGCGCATTGGCTACAATGTGTCAGGCACACTAATCTGCACCTGCACGTGGCTCTATGTGACATACAAAGTCATGCGCCTGGCGAACCACTCTGCGCCACACGCAACCTGTTCATTTTTTTTCAAACGCATACCAAGTGTATGCGACTTATTAGTCATGTTGCGTTAGGCGCACCAATGTGCTTCTAACACGTGTAATTGTGCATTGCGCAGGGTCTTACCCTTAGCGCACCCTGCGCGTGACGTGCAATTTCGGTTTTCCAATAAATAGGTCTTAATTTCTTGAATCAAAGGCACAATTTTACAAGATAATTCTCATAACTTTTAATACTTCAAACACACTCGCGCTCATGATTTACAGTATCTCATATACTTCAGATCAAACAAACACGATAAAAATCACACATACGTTCGGGCTTTCATCGATCTTTTGGCTTCAAGATTGCTACTCCCGAAGGTCGTAACGCTCTCAGACCTAAGCCACATAGGTATATTCCTAAGGATCGTTGAATAATTCTTTTATTTTTTTTCCTTGAAATTACTAACGATTTCTTGTCATGATGTACATAATTAATAGATAAACTTTACTATTGTATATTCTAACCCATTATCTCTTATTTTGTATATATAATGTTTATGTCATTATGATTGATCACCCACATATTATTATTGCTAATTAAGACCTAAGTAATTGTTGTAACTAAATAAGATAATATGGACAACCTGCTAGGTAACTTGTAAATTGATTGCTTAATAACATATCGTCGTCTTAGTTGGCGCGAACTAATGGAAGAGCAGTCCGAAGAGCCTACCCAAAATAAATTTAAAGTATATTTCAAACGTCTTATTTTAAAGCCCAATTAATTATTTATGATAATTAATTGTATTTTGAGCCCATACAAATATCTTGAGTTTATTTAAAATATTTTAAGCCCAAAAGTGAAATTTTTTAATTTATTATTTTCAATAAATATTTTCATAAAATAAATTGAAATCAAATTTTTAATCCGTAATAATAAATTTTCGGATTTCAAGGGATAAAATAAAGCTTAAAAAACACGTTTAGCAAAAAAGTCTAACCAACATGTGCTGGAGCAGGCGGTGCGCCAAACGCATTGGTCACGATGTGTCTGGCGCACCAATTTGCGCTTAACACGTGGCCATGTGTAACACATAGAGTGGTGTGACTAGCGCACCACATTTGTGCGTCAGGCAGCCTGTGTATTCTATCTTTTTAGAAAACCGCGTACCAAATGTATGCGGCTTATTGGGCATGTTGCGTGGGGCACCAGTGTGCGCTTGAAACGTGTGATTGTGCGTCACAAAGGGTCTTCGCCTAGCGCACCCTGAGCATGACGCGCAGTTTCGGTGTTCCTATAAATAAGCCTTGATACCAAATCACAGGGACAAATTTTCAATATAATTCTCATGCATTTTAATACTTCGAACACACTCATGCTCCTAATTTACGAAATCTCATATACTTCACATCAAACACACACATACATTCGTGCTTTCATCTTTCTTTTGGCATCAAGATTGCTTCTCCCATAGGTTGTTATACTCTCAGATCTAAGTCGCATAGGTATATTCCTGAGGGCCCTTTAATAATTTTATTTTATTTCCTTGAAGTTACTAACGATTATTTGTCATGATTTAGATAATTAATAAATAAAAAGTTTCTATTGTACGTTATAATCTATTTTCTCTTATTTTGTATATATAATGTTCATGTCATTATGATTGGATTATTTTTATCACCCACATATTGTTATTTCTAATCAAAACCTAAGGAATTTTTCTAACTAAATAAGATAATATAGACAACCTGCTAGACCTTATAAATTAATTGCTTAGTAACTTGTAGCTAAAAAAAAAGTAGTTTTATATATGATTCCAACTTAGACTAATCTTTTTAGGTTGCATGAAAATTATTACGTTGTTGTTCTTGTGCATAAAAATTGTTATGAATCGATATTTAGTAAAGGCAAGCAATGGGTGACATGGTTCTTGATCGTGTTCGTACCTTAACCCTTGAACTCAATTTTTGGTTCATTGACCATATATGGAGTCAAGACGGAGAACTCTACATTAGATAAGTCAATAATATGTCCCTACAATTTCTCAAATATCTAATTAGGTTTATGAGTCTTCCTTTAAAGACTTTTGGCGACTTCCAAAACTATTTTAATAAAACCATAACAATGGGGTAGTCAAATTCGAGCTCACACCGCATAGGCGAAATAAAATCACGCCTACAATTTGACGACTTGACTGGGGAGGATTTTAAAAATTGATTTTTTAAATGAATGGGTGAAACTTGAAATATACAATTATTTCTCTTTTTATGCTTTAGAATAACATATAGTTTTGCATATGCATGGGGATTGTTTAACCCACCATAAGGACAATCTACCTTGCCTCATTAGCGCATGTTCTATGCATGAGGTCACCCCCCGAGAATTTGCGCTTTGTCCTTCTAAAAAGCTTCCTGAGTGTGCGATAGTGTTGGATCTTAGTCATAAGCAAACACACCCAACCATTGCATTATTCTCATTTTCCTAACCTGGAAGTGGAGTGTGTCTTACACGTGGCCACCTCTTTAAGATGGGGTACAAAGCGTGGAATCAATCTTTTAGTTATGAACCATTTTCAGCCTTAACCTAAATCTGACCATAGTTGAATGTAGATCTAGAATCTAGGTTGAGAACTTCTTGCATCCATGTTACTTGACATGTACATGTGATTGCAATTTTTGCTTGTTGCTAATCTAACAAAATATTGATATGTCTTGCACCTAAAACTCACGTCTAATAGATCGTTAGTATAGTCCAAACTTTCACCAAATTGTCAATATGCATGCCGGGCCGGGGGCTGTGCGCCAAACGCATTAATTTGCGCCTGGCGCACCGTTTTTGCGTCGAAGGCATAGCATATGCGGTGTACGCACTCTGCTGTGGCGCATAGTATATTCATCTCATGTTTATTACCAATTTGGCAATTGTTACAGGTTAAAAAAAAATCTGTCAATTCTCCAGTTTGTCTTGGTCTGTCAAAATTGTTTTCATTATGTAAGTTGTAGCGTCCTAAAATTATGTAGAATCAAGTAAAGCGTCACCTAAATTGCCAAAAAAATATGTCTGCAAGTAGTGCGCCAGACACACGTTCCCGCGCTAGATGCACTCTCTCGCGCCGCGCGCACTATTGCTGCGTCTCATTTTTTTTACCAATTTAGTCGATGTGGTGGCCAATTCCGCATTTTTCCCGTCTGTATGCATGTAGAGTTATTGACTATTCAAAGCGTCTTTTGGTCTAAAATTAATTTCACTTAATTACATAAAATAAAAAAATCAGTCATTTTCCTTTGTTTTGAGTCTCGACTACATTAGGTCTCATTTAAGTGAACGGTTATGTTTAGGATTTTCCTTTTTATTTTCTTTTCTTTTTGGAGAAATTTGGAGATTCCTATACTTCCAACAAACTTACCCCAAATATTTTTTATAAAAACTAAAACTTTTTTTCTTTTTTTCACAAAAACCTTCTCATCTTCTTCGAAACTTCACTTTGATTTGTGAAAGACTTTTGTCAAGTCTCTATTCCATATCTCCTCAAATTACTCTAACAAATGCAAATCACCAAAATTTGCATCCAATATTGTCAACACTAAATATCACCACAAAATAACATTTTCCATAAATTCATAACCAAATATATGACCATAAACATCCCTCCATAATATAAAATTACTTGCACGAACATTTTCTTTTCCTTGTCTTGGCAAGAGTTTCGAGCAAATTGAACCCATTTCAATTTCGAGCAAATTAAACCCTTTTTTTTTAAAAAATTTACTATTTTCAAAACATTCCCTCCTCCATTTCACATTTCTTTCTTTTTTCTTGTCCTTTTTTTGGTGAGTCCTAAGTTAATGTGTGCTTCTCAAACAATCTCAATATGTTGATATAGCTGAAGCAATGGTCCTCTTAGAAGCAAGAATGGGTGACGAAAAGGTTGTTGAGCTGACTAGCATCATCGAACGGTTGTCTAAGAATTTAGAAGAGGTCACTCTTCGTCTGCATCAAGTTGAAAGTGGTGAATCTGCTGGATTCACTAAAACAAAAGGAAAATGTGTTCACAAGGTCACCAACAAATAGGCCTACTTTGCGTTGGATAAGAACAACAAGTTCAAGGGAAAGTTGACTGAAAAGATTTCCACAAGTGACTTTCCGTAGTCCAAGCCTACTGACAACCCCAAGTATCACTTGAGGAATTATAGGGCCACTATGATCATTAAGTCTGTGGACCTCGAACTATATCCAAGGATATTCCCGATGTCGTTGGACCCAAATTGTCAAAACTGGTTCTATTTACTGGATCTCAAGCATGTTGAAACTTGGGGCAATATTACCAGAGAGTTCATGAAACAATATGAACACAATGCTGTGATCCAAACCTCACTAAGCGAATTTGAAGTCCTGAAGCATGAAAATAATGGAGGCTTTACCACCTACCTCAATAGGTGGAGAGAAAGTCCACTCACATGGTCTCCAAATTTCTTGAATAAGACCTAATTCGCATCTTCATTGCCAATTTGTTGCCTAAATACAAAAACCATCTCAAGTATTTAGGTATCAAAAGTTTAACAAAGATGTATAATATAGGCGTGCAAATTGAAGGTGATTTGTTGAAAGCACCCAAAATTACAACAAACGTTATCTGGGCAATAATAACAACAACAAGAAGAATGACTATGGATCCACTTCTAGAGGTGGAGAAGTGAACCTTCTTGAGGCACCAAATAAATCCTTCTAGAGGAGACTAAGGAGGACATACATTCCCATAGGCATGGCATATGCCACATCTTTTGATCGCCTTTACTGAAAAGGTGCTCTATTTTCCATTGGTCTAACTCCCGATCCAGACAAGAGTGTGCAAGTTTGGAGCTACTGACAGTGCTGCTAGTCATATTTGTGGCAGTGATATTGAAACACAAGAACATCTACTATTTGGTTGTTATTTTAGTAGGTGTGTGCTGCATAAAATGAAGACTTGGCTAGCGCGGGTCAACAATCAGACCACTGTACAAGGCCTTCTTTAGTGGATTGCTGGAAGCAGTAATACTAATTTTCAGAGAAATGTTATAGCTATTGTAGTAGCAGTTATGGTATACCATATTTGGTGGACACGAACTGATGCATATTGGAATCATAGAGTTTGTAATGTAAATAGCTTAATTAGTTTACAAGAGTCAAAAGCATGTTATAGATAGAACTTATGGAGTGTTACCTAGGAAAGTTCCATGTAAAGATAAAGAATGGTTAAGGAGGTTAGCTATTCAGTTTTGTAACCAGTCTCTTAACTCTTTTTTAGTGGGGTCCAACCTAGTTGGTTTGTCCTCATCTAGACTTCAGTTTAGGTTGTAAATGGTTTTTGGTTGAATTATATACTCTACTCATTTAGCAAAAAAACAACTCCCGATCCAGAAGAAAGTAAAAGGGGTCCAAAATGGGACAAGAATGCTTATTGTAAGTACCATAAGGAATCGGTCACAAAACTAACGACTGTTTCAAGATGAAAAATGTCATCCTGGATATGGTTGATGAAGGTCGACTTCCCATTCCACTTGCAGGGAAGAAACCTAATAAACAAATGGGCCATTAAACAAAGTCTTGGCTATCTCCGAGTATCAGTATTGTTATGATCCCTCTTTCCTGATTGCACCAATAAGGGATCCTCACTAGTAGAATAATTGCTTATTGCTGCGGTTTTACCCAAATGCAACAATATGTCACGTAAAAAAAAGGAAAATATAAAATAGACATATTGCTGCGGTTTCTACTAGAAACCGCAGCAATATTGTTAACGTGAAAATCTTCAAACTTAAGTTGACTTTCTGACCAACAGTATTGCTGCGGTTTTTAGTTAGGATCGCAGCAATGTATTAAAATATTAATTTTTTATTAATATTTGAACCTATTGCTGCGGTTCCTTCAAAAATCGCACCAATAGGATATTTTAAAATAAGATGCACAGCCCAATTAGGGTTTTATTCCTCCTTCCTTGTAACACTCTTGGACAACCGTTTTTAAACCCCCTCTCCACACTCTCTCTCCTCTCTCTCCCTCTCATTTCCTCCTCATCAGTTACCAAAAAATATTACGTTCTCTCACTCTCTCCTCTCCCTCTTCACTCTCTCTCTCTCTCTCCTCACTCTCTCTCATCTCCTCCTCATCGATCTAAACCCTAAAACCAAACCGCCAGAATTTTTCTATTCTCTTCCTGCTTCCCATCATCGTCGACTGTCATAGAGGAAGGTCGGCATATGACTGACGAACTTACAATTTCTCCGAAGTAGCGTGTAAGGTCCGCCACATCTCTCTATCAACGTCTTTTGCATTCGTTCGCATCTCTCCATCATTCATCTCCGGCGTTCGAACGTGCTCCATCAACGTGGTTTGTTCATCTCCATCAACATGGTCTGTTCATCTCCATCAATGGTAGCGGCGACATAGGCGGAATCATCGACATCTTTGAATCGTCGGAAACGTAGGCGGCGACATAGGTATCAATGGTACCGATCGTTGGCATCAACGTGGTGGTTCGTTTGCGTTCCATCCGTCTCCACCGCGAGTTGTTTATATTGGTTTCAAGATCTAATGATATTTTTCCTTATTTCTTTAATTTTTAATATTTTTTGTTAATTCTGTACTTCTGTTTCATTGTATATCTTTGTATATCTCTATTTTTTTCTTTTTCGTTTTTTTAAAAATTTATCATTATTAGTCTGTGTTCATTTTTTTTATATATTTTGTAATTAGGATTTGTAATTTATTATTTTTATTGAATATATGACAGTTTGGGTGAGTATCTTTTCTGTTGTTATAGTCTCTTTGGATTTAAAAATGTTTATGTTATAAGTGTATTATAACTATCAAAAAATTACACCTTGATTTTTTTTTTTAAAATTTTTTTTTACCTGCCATGCTTATATTGCTGCGGTTTTGGGAAGAAACCGCAGCAATATACATGCGTTTTTAATATTAAAAAAAGAAACTATTACTGCGGTTTGGCCTAGAAACCGCAGCAATATCTGACATATATTGTTGCGGTTTAAAACCGCAACAATATAATTATTACCTATTGCTGCCCCCTTAATTGCTGCGCGCCCAAAACCATAGTAATATGCCACTTTTTGACCGCAGCAATAAGCATTTATTTTACTAGTGTCTGTCCCTACCATCATTATAACTGAAACATAATCTGATATCAATGGTATATAGGCCAGTGATGATGAAGACGAATATGTGAATGAAGAAAGTGACTATGAGAAGAGAGTGAAAACGAAGGCAAAAATTAATATTTGGCAATTAATCTCATACTCTCATGAGCATCATACGACATTACTGAATGCCCTTACAAAAATGATTGTGTCACACGACACATCCCCTGAAGGATCGGTTAACTTTCTTATTGCTGATAAGATAAACCAAGAAAAAATAATTTTCTTTATTGACAATGACTTCCTTTTAAGGGAAATAAGCATAACAAAGCTCTGCATCTTACTGTAGCATGTATGGGCATGAATGTCCCGATGACATTAGTAGACAATGGATTCGCGATTAATGTATGTCCATTACGAATTGCGTGCCGTCTAGGTTTCAAGGATGCGGATTTTAGTCCTTCCCACTAAGGCATTCGAGCATATGATAACTCTCGTCGCCAATCCTTAGATATTGTAGCCCTAAATATCTCTTCAGAGGTCATAGAGAAGAGCACAATCTTCTAGGCCATTGATATCAAGGCCTCATATAACCTACTACTAGGACAATCATGGCTTCATGAGCTTGGTGCAGTATCATCTTCCTTGCATCAAAAGGTAAAGATGATTGTAGATGGCATTTCCAGAACACTAGATGCTTCTACAATGAAAGTACAAGTAGTAGACAAGCCTCTCATTCACATAGATCATGATGAAGAGGAAAAAGATCATCGAGGATTCGTTCACGAAGAACTATCCCTTATAAAAGAGGACTTAGCGCTATTTGATTTTGACTACTTCTCTAACTTAGCAGTCAATTACATCATGCACAAGATATGACACTTTCCACACATGAAATTGGGAAGCAACAAGTCCAAAGCACCTCCTATCACTGATTCCAAATCAGTGGAAACTTATTCGGCTTAAGATACAGGCTTACAAGGAAGGAGCTAAGATAGAGTATCACACAACAAATAGCATATCACAACACCAAAGATAAGGACAATATCCCTTTTTCCTCCCTATTAACCCACTCTGAATGCGCCATTTCTAAGGGAATGAGAAGACTATCATTGCTATAAATTCCCCGAACCATTTTACCAGGATCATGGTAGAGTGATCTACATAAGATTTGAGATACTCTTGGATTTTCACTTTCTGGAAGAAGAGATTCCTGATCCCATAATTAAACAGTTCACTGAAGATTGTTTAGACTATAAGACATAAGGACTTATACTCGGTTAAGAAAGATTCGAATGTCCATACAACACTGCTCACATTCAGGCTGTACTACAACATGAAGCCTTCAAACCTGCTATGCTAAGTACTCCGTCCTGCAAATGGCACCATGCAAGGATGAATGGAGACTATTAAGCTGACTACTCCAAATGGAAAGAAGATGATCTTCACCATCGGGGAAGGGTAGATGTTTGAAATTCGAGTTTTCCAAGTTTGAGTCTGAGTCTTCTGAGCCTAGTGTCCCAGTTGGGACTACATATGAGTCTATAATCCTAGCGTCCAAGTAGAGTCTTTAATTTCTGCCGACTCTTTATTTGATAGTATGATTTATGATTTTAATAATATGAACTCATTTGCTTATAACTTGTGCAGTATCTCTACTTCTCCTTCTGATTGCATAATAAATCTGAAAAAAAAAATTAAAGCAGTGAAAGAACATGAAAATAAGACTCCTATCATCGAAGAAACATGAAAATTAATTTTTCAGATGATAATGAACCAAAGGAGGTAAGAAGTGGATTGACTTTAAATAAATGCGAAAGCGCCCAATTAATCAAAACATTAATTGAATATATCGACATATTGTCATAGTCCTATCTGGACATGCCAGGCATTAATTGTGAGATCGCTCAACATACTATACCTCTAATCGAAGGCATGAAACTTGTCAAGCAAACATTATGCAGAATGAAACCCGACATAGCATTGAAAATCAAGAAAGAAGTTATTAAACAACGTAACACAAGTTTTATAAAAATAGCTAATTACCATGACTGGATAACTAATGTTGTGCCCGTGCTTAAAAAAGATGGGAGGGTTAGAATGTGTATTGACCATAGAGACCTAGATAAAGCAAGTCCTAAAGTTGGCTTCCTCTTACCTCACATAGATATCCTAGTAGACAATACCGCTAACCATGTCCTTTTCTCCTTCATGGATGGGTACGCGTAATATAACCAGGTTAAAATGGCCGAAGAAGATATTGAAAACACTACCTTCGTCACTCTGTGCGGGGACCTTTTGTTACACTATTATGCCTTTTGGACTAAAAAACGTTTGGGCAACCTATCAAATAATTGTGACTACCCTTGTCCATGACATGATGCATAAAGAGGTAGAAGTGTAACATCCCGCACTTTCGAGCTACTAGCTAATCACGCTTAATATAAACAAACCTCGATTAACACTTAATAAACCTTGAATTACATTTACTTTACAGCGCAAATATAACCTATGAAGCGATCCTAGACCTGTGGGTCAGGGCCAACAACACAACAGCCACATACAAAATATCATACTATAAAATACTTTACTCGATTCCCAAACAAATAATATTCTATACTTAGATAAATACTTGAACACTTCCAGATACAACATCTAAATACTCAATCTAATTACAACTTCATAACCAACTCTCTCTTTCGCTCCACATTGAGCCTCCAACATACACCTGCAAATTATAGCAGCAAATTACAAAACAAAAACAAAACTAAAATGAGCGGAAAGCTCAGTAACTTCACTTCAGCCCGTTAAAACAGTTTTGGTTCGTAAACATTTTTTATATACGAAAAAAAACTTGGAAATTGTTCGGTAAAGAATTCATCCTTTTAAATATATATCGCTAGTATAGCTTAATCACTTAACAAAAATCGTTGGCAAGTACAAGCAGAAACTTAACATAATATAATACAACACAATATTCGATCATATCTGGTCTTAACCATATTTGAATCATTTCCCTCCACCTATACCTTGCATACTATTCATCTCCGTTCATAAGCTAAGCCAACTAAAAGAAATACGAAATTCTTTTCTCATTATCATACTCAAATCATATTTCTTAAATATATCATTTTCGAACAATCCCAATAATAGAACAAGAGTGTTCTATTATAATCATCTAATTACAATTCAGAACTAACTCATATAAACACATCTATATATAACCATGACCATGACTATAAAAATATAAGATATTAAAAATATCACACACACTGGCATTTTAAATACATTTTGTTGAACATAAAGGTTACCTCATACGCAAACCAATTTCTTACTAATACACATCTAGTATCATACACTTGATCACCAACCTCTAAGAATCACAAACTTGATCTCATCTTGAGTCATATATATATATATATATATATATATATATATATAGAGAGAGAGAGAGAGAGAGAGAGAGAGAGAGAGAGAGAGAGAGAGAGACAAGATCACATGAGATTGCTCCTTATATGAGAAATGAGAATGAATCTCTAACACATGATTGGTTTAGAGTTACACCGCTTATTCTTTAGAGTTATACCCCTCTAAAAAAAATTTGAAATTCAAAAAAAAAAAAATTGTGTTTTTTGAATTTTTTTTTTCAAATATTTTGTTTTTGGAGTTACATCACTTTTTCATTAGAGTTACATCACTTATTCATAAGAGTTATAGCGTGTAAAATTCATTCTCATTTCTCATATAAGTATGCATTCTCATATGAACTTATATATATATATATATATCCTTCACAATTCTCCACTAATCACCTCAGAACAATAATGACAACAATTAAAATGCATCCCTACTATAAATCAAACTAATAAATTGACTTACACTCATACCTTCTGAACTCTTTTATGAACTAACTACAAAACCTTATAATATAAATCATTCTTCTAATCTGACTCATATTGTTAATCTCACATGATACTTTAATCAATCTCATTATATTTATAGAAATATGTTTTTGTAAACTTATGAAAATCAATTAAGAGTATAAGATCCAAAACGAAGTTTGAACTTAGTAATATTCTATATACTATCACAAAACTAATTGAAAATATGTACTCAAATTCTTGTGTTGAAAACAGAATCCAACAAGTTACAGTTATAAATTCAGAGAAATTACCTTACTTTTTATTCGAAAGAAACAAAAAGATGGATATGGCTTTGTACTCAAATTCTTGTCACTAGGGGAAAAAAACGGAAGGGCTGCGTTTTTCTAAAAACGCAGCCCTGAATAGTGAAGGGTTGCGGTTAGCCGAAAATCGCAGCCCTATAAGTAATAAAGGGCTGCTGTTTTTTAAAAACGCAACCCTTTAAGTAATAAAGGGTTGCGGTTTTTTAAAAATGACTTTAATTTGAAAGAAAATGCAAGGCTTTAGGGTTTGTTATTTGAGATTGGCCTGTCACCTCTCTCCTCATTTCACGCCTGTCTTCTCTCTCTCCTCTCGTACGTCTCCTCTCATCTTCCGAGTACAAGTCCTCTGTTCCTAGGGCACCGGAGTACCGCCCCTTCTGCCCCGCCACAATCACTCACGAAGCCATCATTCCTTCCGCCAACCCCGACACCGTCTTCGACATCAAGTACTTTCCTCGGGATCAACGCCGCAACCGCCCTGCCATCCGCCGCACCATGCTCAAGAAAGTCGACGTTGAAAAAATCATGGCTGAGAAATTCACCGCTTTTGACCCCGCCGATTTCCCTCAACCCTACTTGACAGCTACCATTGAAGAGGATATGAATACTCACGGCGGCAGCTACACCAAATAGGTATCATTTCGTTTCTCGATTTGTGTTGTGTTATTTGTAAATCATTTATATGTTCAATCGTGTATTCAGTTACAAATGTTGGTAGGTGATCGATGAATGCCGGCCTCCCACGTCGGACGTGGATTACCTTCGGGGTTCAATTGCCGCGGTGCATTCCATTTTGCAGCATTCTCTATGTCCTGAATCTGTCTTCTTCAAGCGCTAGATGACGCAGTTGTAAAATACTTGATTGTAATTTTTCAGTTTTTTTTCCAGATCTAGGTTTGAGTTTGAGTTTTGTTTAATTTTCATTTTCGTTTTTTTTCATTTTTTTTTCATTTTCTGTTATTCTGAATTTGTGTGTTTGTATTTTTTAGTTTAATTTTCATTCTCGTTTGAGTATTATGTATTTCTGTCATTCTGAATTTGTGTGTTTGATTTTTTTTTTTTCATTTTCATTCCCTTTTTTTTCATTTTCTCTTCCGTTTTTTTTTCCATTTTGGTTCATTTTTCATTTTCGTTATTTTTTTCATTTCCGTTCCTTTTTTTTCATTTTTAGATCTATAAATTTCAACTATTCTTGTTGATTTTCCCTGTTCTAAATTTCTTGATATATTTAAGAGTAAAAAAATGTCAAAAAAAATATTTTATTATTATTTTATGGGTCGAAAGGGCTACGGTTTTGTGCCAAAAACGCAGCCCTTTGTACAAAGAAGGGCTGCGTTTTAGGCACAAAACTGCAGCCCTTCCAATATGGAAAGGCTGCGTTTTTGGGCCTCAACCACATCCCTTCATTGTGAAGGGCTGCGGTTTAAAAATGCAGCCGTTCACTTTTAGTGAAGGGCTGCTATAGAAAGGGCTGCTGGCCAAAAACGTAGCCCTTACGGCTGTTTTAACCGCAGCCCTTCCGTTTTTTTTCCACTAGTGTGTGTTGAAAACTGAATCCAACAAGTTACGGTTATAAATTCAGAGAAATTACTTTACTTTTTATTCGAAAGAAACAAAAAGATGGATATGGCTTTGTATCTTCAATAGTACATAAACTAGATTTTATTTTTCATACACATCAAAATCAAAACTAAGAGTTTGATTCTTCAACCAATTCGAATGTGCAATTGAATTTTGGATCATAAAGTTGCTGAAATTTTGAATTTCGTATGTGATACTGAGAAACTACATTTTTTTTATAGAGAATTGCAATTGACAACTCAAAAATTCTTGGAGAACTCTTACTTGAAACGAATAAAAGGGATATTGTTTTGTCTTCTTAAAACGATGACACGAGGAGGGAAAATTGAAAGAATGGGTTTCTTTTCTTTTTAAGCTTAAAATCATTCAGTCAATACCTCTTTTTAGTAAAACCCAAACTAACATAATTGTAGTTAAAATAATAATTCTCAAGTAAGTTCTCATTGATATTAAAGCTTAGTTAGACTAATAAAAATAATTAACTTGAATTAAAACATGCTTAAAAACATGGACTATTATTACTGATGTGTTTTAAAATATACCGCAACTGCACGGTGTCTGTTGGCAGAAACTGGCAAATACGGGTCGATCCACAGGGAGAGGAGTTCTACAGATTTATGTCCAATTATCTAACTACTTCCAGAGAGGAAAAATAATTGAGGAATTAATAACTAAACTAGATTAAACTAAAACGCAGAAAAATGGAAATTTATCAATTAATTAAAAGTCTAGGGCAATCGATCGGTCCACCATGCTTATACCAGTTTAATCAATATAATATAGTTCAACAACACTTGGATTGAGGTTCAAATAAATGAAGTATTTCGTTAATCCTTGGTCAGGCATTAACAACTCCTAGATTAACATATGCCAGTACGGTCGCTCAACATAATCAAATCTACCTATTGTAATAAGCCTCCAATGAATATGATCTTTCGATTCTAATTCTTATTATCTAAACATAACTCATGATATTGCGCAATTACATGAATTAAACAAGTATAACAAATCAATAGAAATTATTCTAATTCAATCCAATTATTGAAGAACATCAAACTACAATAAAAAAAGGTATAAACATGGCTTCCCTCTCTAAACCCTAGAAATAGACTACTCACTCATGATGATATTAAACGCAATAAATATAATCAAAGTAAAAGAATTCATAAAATTAAACTAAGTAGAGAAGAATACCAAATGATTGAAGAACGATGAAAAAGCAAATCGACGATCTATATAATCTTCCAATATAAAAGTTCAACAAAACTAGAGAGAGAAAACTAAGTGTTTTGCTCTAAAAAGCGTAGAAAATAAAGTGGTCTTCACGAAAAAAACTAAAAACCTATTTATACTAATTACAAAACCGGCTAAAAATCCCGAAAAAACGCGTCCCGAGGAACCGTCCGGTCGACCGGGCGAAATCCGCCCGGTCGGGCGACGGTGATTCACAACTTACGACAAAAACGCAAATTCGCCCGGTCGACCGGGCGAGCCCGCCCGGTCGGGCGCGCAAGCGATTTTGGATCTTTTCTCGCCCGGTTGACCGGGCTAACATTCCTTGCATTTTGGTGAAAAATTGATTTCGCCCGGTCGACCGGGCGGAGAAACAGTGATTTTGCGTTAACTTGTGAAGGCTGTATCTCTCGAACCAGATGTCAGATTGGGGCGTGTGACCTATCATTGGAAATCCCTTGAAGTCTAGTTTCCAACCCAACTGGAATTTCTTGATTATCAATTGTATATCAAAAGTTATGGCCAAAATAGTGAACAGGTATCAGGTTTGACACTTCTTTCACCAACTCTTTGCTTCATTCTAACTCGAAATTGCCCGAAATGATGCATTGTGATCCTTGTGCAAGATATCTTCATCTTCAATGATTAATAGGCTTGATCTTAGGTAATCATAATCAATTTGCATCAAAGTAACCTGAAAATGATCAAAACACGCAAACGGGGAGTAGTAGAGCACAACTTACGTAATTCATTCCATTATGCACCTAAATGCTCTAAAGAGAGTTCCAAATGCAATCAAATGCATCTAAAAACTATATATAATTGTGACATATCAAACTCCCCCAAGTTAAACCTTTGCTTGTCCTCAAGCAAACAAGACATGAACATGAATATGATTGCTTCACCCCTTCATATATGAAAACAGAGATCAAAATCTTTTATAAAGCTCATAAATCATTCAAGCAGGCACAATTCAAATTCAACTGTTCAGATTACTCTATTTACCCATCGCCCAAATAAGCAATCAAATGCAGCTGCCTTAGATGACATACAAATCTCGAGAAAGCTCTCACTAGGGTGTCACTCCTCTCGACATTTTTGTGGCAGGCAAAAAATGTGCCCGATCACTCACCATCCCAACCATAATAACCCTTCCCACTCACACTCTCATGTGTTTAGAAAGGTGATAATGTCACTCAACCTAATCATGTCGACTCAAGTAGCGAACGTACTTTTAACCTTGACAAACTGACCACATCAATCCGATAGACAATGTAAGCACAAGCTCAAGAGGACTTTTTCAGGGTTGTAACGAAGCTTAGGTATGAGTATGGATTATGTATGGGAAATGTGGTGGAAAAACCAAGAATAGGGGAGCACAAGTTACTAGAAGTATCAACCTGAATATAGCCGATGACAGTGTCCCAATTCTATAAATCATAAAATTTTCAATAAATCATCTTGAAGCAGTGTGATGAATTTTTTTCTTTGCAAGCACTTGTAAAAGAAAGAATTTTTGACTTTTTGTTTGTTTCTTCTTTTTCAATCTTTCTTTTTCTTTCTCTTTACATTTTTTCTTCAATCTCATAATCACATGTATTTCAATTTGCTCATTCTTTTCTTTTTCTCAACTTTTGTACCTTAATACAATCATCTCCATCCAAAATAACTCATAAAAACTATCTCAGATACTAACTCAAGCATATGCTCCCCCAAGCTAGGTTTGGGATGAATATCAAAACAAGGGCCATGGTCATGTAATGAGGTTTAGTAACATGAAATAGTCATTAGGCTCAGCGGGGTTAAGGAGGATAAAAGTATATCACAAAAATCACTTTGAGGCTCAAAAAGCAGACAAAAGAACGCCTCTATCACAACAATTGCCACAAGTCATCATATCAATGCGTACGATGTCAAAGTCAAGATCAGTCAGCTAATGAGGAACTAACACACAAGAAAACAGAATGGATATAGAAATGAATCCATTGGCAAGAATGAATCCTCACAGTCTAACCAATTCAAGTATGCAGTCAAGATAAGCGCTTTATTATCAAAACTCATTGAGGGTCAAGGCATTTAGAGTTCACATTCCAGCATCACAATCTCAAGTGCCCAACTATCCAGATAAAGAGCCCAAATATACTTTCAAAGAACATCATGGGGCACAGGGAAGCAATCACACCAATCCAGTCAAATCGTATTTTTTGTATTTTTTCAGCAATATTTGTTTTTTTTTTTGTCTGAAAGCAAATAAATCTGGCCTAAGAAAGCAAAAAATCTACACTAAAAGGTAGTAAAAGAGAGAAAATACATACAAAAATCCTCCCCCAAGCTGAATGTGGCAATGTCCTCAGTGCCGCAAGATGAACTATAGGACTATGCTTAGAGGAAAAATTAACGTTAGTACGCTTCCGCTCTCTCACTCTCTAAAAGGGAAAAAATGAAAAAATAATAATAAAAAAAAGATAAGAAAAAAACTACGGGTTGCCTCCCGCTTAACGCTGGTTTATAAAGGTCCCGCACGACCATATTACCTCCTCAATCTCAAATCGGAGGGGCTTGGCAATGAGTGCCCCCCTCATCAAACATTTTCCTCCTGCAGCAATTTTGCTCAAGCCACTAGTGAAAAAATGAAGAAGGGCTGCGCTAAAAAAGGCATGTAGGGCTGCGCTTTTTGACAGCAGCCCTTTCAGTAGCAGCCCTTCACTTTTTAAGTAGGGCTGCGCTAGAAAAGCGCAGCCCTTAAGCTAGAAGGGTTACGCTAGTTAGGAAAAAGCGCAGCCCTTCTAGCCCAGAAGGGCTGCGCTTTTTCCTAACTAGCGCAGCCCTTCTGGGCTAGAAGGGCTGCGCTTTTTCCTAACTAGCGCAGCCCTTCCTACAAAAAAAAAAATTTATTTTGTCATTTTTTACTCATAATCTCACATTTTCTGAAATTAAACAGAGAGAGAAACGAAACGAAAATACTAAACCCAAAACAATAAAAAGAATGAAACGAAAATGAAAAAAAGGAACAAAAACTAATATACAAAGAGAAGTATACAATAAGTATACAAGAAGTATACAAGAACATTAATCAAAATAAACAAAGAGAAGTATACAAGAATAACATTAATCAAAATAAACAAAGAGAAGTATACAAGAATAACATTAATCAAAATAAACAAAGAGAAGTATACAAGAATAACATTAATCAAAATAAACAAAGAGAAGTATACAAGAATAACATTAATCAAAATAAACAAGAGAAGTATACAAGAATAACATTAATCAAAATAAACAAAGAGAAGTATACAAGAATAACATTCAAAACAAAGAGAAGTATACAAGAACATTAATCAAAACAAAGAGAAGTATACAAGCAAGAACATTAATCAAAACAAAAGAAGTATACAAGAACATTAATCAAAATATATAAACAGAGAGAAGTATACAAAACATTATAGATCTAAAAAATACAAGAACTACAACCTAATAATGTTTAAATACATAAAACAAAACCCAAATACATAATTTAAAGGAAAAAAAAATTTCGGAAAAACTTAAAATGGGTATTTGGAGGTTTAAACGAACTCGGATGGCTTTAAAATATACCGCAAGTGCACGGTGTCTGTTGGCAGAAACTGGCAAATACGGGTCGATCCACAGGGAGAGGAGTTCTACAGATTTATGTCCAATTATCTAACTACTTCCAGAGAGAAAAATAATTGAGGAATTAATAACTAAACTAGATAAACTAAACGCAGAAAAATGGAAATTTATCAAATAATTAAAAGCTAGGGCAATCGATCGGTCCACCATGCTTATACCAGTTTAATCAATATAATATAGTTCAACAACACTTGGATTGAGGTTAAATAAATAAGTATTTCGTTAATCCTTGGTCAGGCATTAACAACTCCTAGATTAACATATGCCAGTACGGTCGCTCAACATAATCAAATCTACCTATTGTAATAAGCCTCTAATGAATATGATCTTTCGATTCTAATTCTTATTAGCTAAACATAACTCATGATATTGCGCAATTACATGAATTAAACAAGTATAACAAATCAATAGGAATTATTCTAATTCAATCCAATTATTGAAGAACATCAAACTACAATAAAAAAGGTATAAACATGGCTTCCCTCTCTAAACCCTAGAAATAGACTACTCACTCATGATGATATTAAACGCAATAAATATAATCAAAGTAAAAGAATTCATAAAATTAAACTAAGTAGAGAAGAATACCAAATGATTGAAGAACGATGAAAAGAAATCGACGATCTATATAATCTTCCAATATAAAAGTTCAACAAAACTAGAGAGAGAAAAACTAAGTGTTTGCTCAAAAAGCGTAGAAATAAAGTGTCTTCACGAAAAACTAAAAACCTATTTATACTAATTAAAAAACCGGCTAAAAATCCCGAAAAAACGCGTCCCGAGGAACCGTCCGGTCGACCGGGCGAAATCCGCCCGGTCGGGCGACGGTGATTCACAACTTACGACAAAAACGCAAATTCGCCCGGCGACGGCCGAGCGCCGCCCCGCACTCGGGGCGGCGCGCGCAAGCGATTTTGGATCTTTTCTCGACCGGTTGACCGGGCTAACATTCCTTGCATTTTGGTGAAAAATTGATTTCGCCCGGTCGACCGGGCGGAGAAACAGTAATTTTGCGTTAACTTGTGAAGGCTTGTATCTCTCGAACCAGATGTCAGATTGGGGCGTGTGACCTATCATTGGAAATCCCTTGAAGTCTAGTTTCCAACCCAACTGGAATTTCTTGATTATCAATTGTATATCAAAAGTTATGGCCAAAATAGTGAACAGGTATCAGGTTTGACACTTCTTTCACCAACTCTTTGCTTCATTCTAACTCGAAATTGCCCCGAAATGATGCATTGTGATCCTTGTGCAAGATATCTTCATCTTCAATGATTAATAGGCTTGATCTTAGGTAATCATAATCAATTTGCATCAAAGTAACCTGAAAATGATCAAAACACGCAAACGGGGAAGTAGAGCACAACTTACGTAATTCATTCCATTATGCACCTAAATGCTCTAAAGAGAGTTCCAAATGCAATCAAATGCATCTAAAAACTATATATAATTGTGACATATCAATTACAAGAAGTCTATGTAGATGACATGATAATTAAGTATAAGGATAAAGAGCGATACCATACCACCCTCGAGAAGTTCTTCATGTGACTTCAAAAATATAACATGAGACTTAACCCACAAAAATGTGCCTTTGGGGTCACTTCGGGAAAACTCCTAGATTATGTCATCAACTCTGGAGGAATTGAGATTGACCCTTTAAAATAAAAGCTATCATGACCATGCCTCCACCTAAAAAGGAAAACACTAGTGGAAAAATAAAGAAGGGATGCGCTAAAAAAGGCCCTTAGGGCTGCGCTTTTTGACAGCAGCCCTTCACTTTTTAAGTAGGGCTGCGCTTTTCAAGCGCAGCCCTTCACAACGAAGGGCTGCACTTTTACCTAAAAAGCGCAACCCTTCTACAAGTGAAGGGCTGCGCTTTTTAACTAAAAACGCAGCCCTTTGACCCAAAAAAAATAAATTTTTTTTTTTTGCATTTTTTTACTCCTAAATATATCTACTCATGTTGATATTGTTTAAACAACACAAATTGTTTTATATTAAATGGTAGTTCAATCTATGTCATATAAGCAAATACTGGTTTGCATAATCCACAAAAAAAAACATCGAAATGGTAGCAAGCATAGATTTGCATAATCCAAAAAAAAAACATCAGAATCATAAACATCGAAATAAAACAGAAAAATACAACAAAGAAATGACAAACCAATAAACAAAAATTAATATCCTGAAAAGAAAAACCGAAAAAAACTGCATCAAAATTACAAAAAAAAACATAGATCTATAACTCGAAAGGGGCAAACGACAGAAATGAATACAACATATATGTATAACAAAAAACATCAGAAATGAATACATCAGAAATGAATACAACATATATGTATTGCTTAATTAATTTCACAATATTAAAGAAAAAAAACATAAATCTATAATCTATTAGCCCTTCACTTAACAACGAACAGAGGAGGAAACGACGGTGGTTGAGGGAGAAGGTGGTTTTTGCGCACGACGGTGATTGAGGGAGAAGGTGGTTTTTGCGCGCGACGGTGGTTGAACGAACGACGAACTCGCGAGCCTCGCACAGATGGACAAGGTGTTTTAAATGTCGGTACATCGACGAACTCCACACACACAACTCGAAAACGAATGAGAGAGTTTGAAGGCTTTCCAGCAGATTATTCTCGAAAAAAAGAGAGGAGAGAAAGAAGAGAATGGGAGAGAGGGAGAATGAGGACGGCTGAGGGAGAGGGAGAGGGAGAATGAGGACGGCTGAGGG
Organism: Beta vulgaris subsp. vulgaris; assembly: GCF_026745355.1. Lineage (NCBI taxonomy): Eukaryota > Viridiplantae > Streptophyta > Magnoliopsida > Caryophyllales > Amaranthaceae > Beta > Beta vulgaris. The sequence continues at coordinate 23,056,691 of NC_079206.1, forward strand.
AGAGGGGGGAGAGAGAACTTAGGGTTTTGAATAATTGGAGAAGGAAGAGAATTGGTTTGGACTTTGGTGTATTGAGCGCGCGAATTCAAGCGAGTGAAGTTTCTTTTTAATATACAAAAGCCCATAAAGGGCTGCGCCTATTTTACTAGCGCAGCCTACTAAGTCAGAAGGGCTGCGCTTTTTTTTACAATTGCAGCCCTACTAAGTGAAGGGCATCGCTTTTTTACAAAAACGTAGCCCTTCTGTTATGTAGGGCTGCGCTTTTTTAAAAAACGCAGCTCTACAATAAAGAAGGGTTGCATTTTGAAGAAAGCGCAACCCTTCTTGCGCAGTCCTTCCTTTTTTCCCCTAGTGAAAGCAAATAAAACGATTCTTAGGCAAAATTCAATAGCAAAATTCAATGCATTAGTAGGTTTATCTCCAACTGACTCTGGTGTGCAAGCCATTTTTAGAAAGCTTAAAAAGAGTGTTGCTGCTGAATGGGATTAGGTTTGCCAAAAAGCCTTTGAAAAAATTAAGGAATATCTATCCAATCCACTTGTCTTACCACCTGCTTTACCCGACATACCTTTAAGACTATTTGATTGTGATTAAGATCGCGGTTGAGGCCATCTTAGCGCAAGAGGTTGATGGGAAAGAGTGTGCCATTTACTAACTTAGTAAAAAACTCTTGGACTATGAATCCCGTTACACCCCTTAGAGGAGCTATGTCTTGCACTAGTATGGGCCACTAAGAAGCTTAAACACTCTATGCTCACTCATACTATCCACATAGTGCCCCGACTATACCCTCTCAACTTCTTATTCGAAAAGCCAACCCTTAATGGTAGACTCTGGAAGCTTGCATTGATGTATCAGTAGCAATAAACTCATCATCTCCACCACAAACTAAAAAATTATCCTTAGTACTTCCCAAGTACTTAAGGATTTTTTCATTGCCATCCAAAGCACATCTCCTAGATTTGACTGGTATCTGCTGCATATACTCAAAGCATATACAATTTCGGTCCAGTGCATATCATGGCATACATAATGGATCCTACTGCAGAAGCATAGGAAACATTAGTCATACGCTTGACCTCATTAGGACTTAAAGAACACTGAGTCTTGCCAAGTGTTATGCCATGTTGCATGGCACGGAATGAAACCTCTTTTGGAGTTTTTCAGCTTGAACCTTTGCAAGAACCTTATCAATATAAGTCTCTTGACTAAGTCCAATCAGCCTTTTCGATCGATTTTTACAAATCTTTATTCCCAATATGTACTCTGCCTCTCCTATATCTTTCATAGAGAAATAGTTTTTAAGCCATTCTTTATCTGACTCAAGCATGGTTTTATCATTTCTTATGAGAAGTATATCATCCACATACAAGACAAAATAAGTAATACTACTCCCACGTAACTTCTTGTATACATAAGATTCCTCTTCATTTACGAGAAAGCCAAATTTCTTGATAGCCTCATCAAATATGAGGTCCCCACTCCTTGATGCTTACGTTAGTTTTAAATGGATTTCTTAAGCTTACATACCCTCCCTGGATTTTCTAGATCTTCAAAACCTTGAGGTTGTGTCATGTACATAACCTCGTTCAAGAATCCATTCAAGAAAGCAGTTTTGCCATCCATCTGCCATATTTCATAGTCATGAAAGGCAGCAATCACAAGGATTATCCTAATGGATTTCAGCATGGCTACTGGTGAGAAGGTTTCATCATAGTCAATAAAATGAATTTGTTTGAAACCTTTCGCCACCAACCTTGCTTTGAAAACATTAATGTTATCATCATTTTATGTTTTCAACTTGAATATCCATTTGCATCCAATGGGTTTTACCCTATCATGCAAATCATCCCAGTCCCATACTTGATTTCCAGACATGGAATCCATTTCAGATTTCATGGCCTCAAGCCATCTTTCGGAGTCTTGACTACCCAAAGCGTCATCGTAGCTATTAGGTTTTTCAGATTCTAAAATCCTTATTTCAGAAATTTCAGTCAAAAGGAAATTAAGATATCTCTTTGACAGAATGATGGTCCTACTAGACCTATCTTGGGGAACAACTGTAATCCCCCACAATTTTAAAGAATTTTCATAAATATATTAAAGTATTTATGTGGTTATATTTAAATCCAAATGTGTTTGGAAAATGATTTGACTTTTAAAAAGGGTTGACTATTTTAAAAGTCGACTAAAAATATTTTTCATAGCTTAATAAAATTTGTAATATTTTAATTAAGCATGTTTTAATAGGAGTTTAAATTATTAAAAGCATATTTGAAAAGAAAGCTTAATGGAATCGAAAGCCCAAAAGTAATAAAAAGGGAAAGGATTATTTGATGACTAAAGTCCTAATAAGCCCATCTTGTTAGTCATCAAAGTTTTAATTATTGAAATCTCTTTTCCTAAGCCCAAAAGGATTAGCCTATTTAAATATCCTAAAAACCCAAATATTTTACCCTACACTCTACTTTCTCTCTCCTCCCTTACACGTGATACTTTTCTTTCTCTCTCACCCGCCGACTTTTTCTCTCTCTTCTTCCCTTTGTGCGTGAGTTTCATATTTTCCTCTCAAAGATTGTTTCTTCTTCGCTAAGTAACGTTTCTTGTTGAACAAGAAACGTCACAAAACCTTGATTGAACCAAGAAGGCTGTCGTCGTCCTCGTGTTGCTGCTGTCACAGCTGCCGGCACCCTTCCCTCCGCTTGTTTTGGTTGTTTTTCTTTTCTTCTTCTCTAAGATTCCATTAAAGTATTAGTTTTTATATTATTTTATTATTTATTAGCATGTTTATGATTTAAATTATTATTTTATATGGAAAATATATTTCGGTTGTCATATATGTAAAAATAATAAATTTCAGATTTATTATTTTCAGTTTTTATTATGAAAGATATAGTTTTTAGGGTTTTTAACCAGTAGAAACTATATATTTAAAGTATAAATATGAGTTTTGGTTAGAATATGATTTTATATGTATTAAATATATTTTCAGAAGATTTATAAATTTTTATAAGTGCTGGAATTTCAGAAAGTATGTATTTTAAGGGTTTTTAGATGATTTTAATCACTAGAATAGTTGTACTATACTAGGGATTAAAAATAACGAAAGTTTAATACATAAAAACGATTTTAAAGACGTTTAAAAGGGTTTGGGACGTTTTTAAAGTTGCTGTAAATTTTTAGTTCAAAGTATTTATTTTATTATTTTATTTTCTAGGCGGAGAATTCATAGTAGGAGACTTTTAGAGCGTAAAAGTGGCCTACCGATTCGTTTACACAAGGTACGTACATAGTCTACGTGCTATATGGTCTAGAAACATGCTTTAGGGATGTTTTATTTATTAGTATCATGTATAGGACTCTGTTGTTCGTATATATGATTACTGGAATTGTTTTACATGTTATTTTGCCTATGTGCTACATGTGAACTAGAAGTATTTATGAGTTAATTCGTGAGTGAATTAATGTAAGTAAGTTGAATCATGTGTTACATAGATTCATGAGTATTATTTATTTATCTTATAAGAACCGTGGATCTTATTTGGTAAGTATGAGCTATATATATATATAAAGATACAGTTTACTATTGGCTAGGTTCAACAGGCAAGTTAGTAAAGAATAAAGGAACTTAAAGGAGTCTTGGATGATAAGTTGTGAACACTTGTTAATTCTAAGATAAAAAGGAGTTTTGTGATGTTTATATGATTATTAGTTATGTGTTATGTGCTTGGTTGGTGTCAACACAAGTATTAAAATGAATGCAACGTAAAGTGAAACGAGAGTAGGTTATAGACTTTAGACTGGTGCACGTCTAGAGTTGGACACTAAGGGTTGGGATACATAGTCCGCCGTGATATGTATTTTCCTAGGATTGGATTGATCACCTTTCCTTTTTAGCTCAAAGGTTCCTCGATATCGCAGGTCAATTGGAATATGTGGTAGCTCCCATATCTCCTACTTCAGTATAGACAACTCGTCCCATAACTATTGCATTTAAAGAAGAAACAAAAGTTTAGAGTCTAGTTCAGTAACGGCCCGTTTGGTAATCGTTAATAAATTGTGGTAATGGGAATGAATTTCAAGTGTAATTTTATTAGGGAAGCACTCTTAAAATCTCCATGGGGACACATTTTTTCTCCATGGGAAAGCAATCTCACCCCTAAACTTGTGTTTTTGTCTCCAAGGGGAAGCAATTTTCATTACCACCATACAAGGTGGTATTGGATGGGAATGGAAATTCAAGAAGGAAAGTGGACACTTTAGGACAAATTAGCATTACCATGGGAATGGACAATGATATTTTTCACAAATTTACACACAAATTCATTCCCATTACCATCATTTATGACCAACTACCAAACGGGCAGTAAGAGTCGTCTGCAGATTGTTATATGTTTATTATTATCTATTCCTGCAAGTTATGTTTTTGTAGTATCATGTTTAGGGTTATGTATGTTTGATATGTAGTACTCAGCTTTGCTGATTACGTGCTTGTCTGTGTTTGTGATCATGGCTTTGCCTATTGATCCTGTGGTGATCCTTCGGGGGAGCAGAGTCAAGACAGCATTGACATTACAGGTTCGAAGATGCATATCATTGGGGAATCTGGAATGGAGAGGCTCTTGTGACATTAGTTTTATTTAAGTTGTTTTTTAGGAGTTTATATTCTCAGACAATAGTTTAAGTTGGTGTGTTTAATTTTGACATTGTCATTTGGTTTCATAAGTTTTAATAAGTTTTCCGCTGCAAAATTTTGAGTAAGCCGAAACGTTATCACACGGACGATAATGCCTAGGAAATTCTCTAAGGTTTATTATAAAGTTATTTCTAGAAAAAGAGAATTATCGGGGTGTTACAACAACAATAGAAGTTTCTACCTCATTAGGTTGAGGGACTTCGCTTGGAGTATCTTCACGTGGGACGATAGGAGGTACGTCAATTGAATGCACGCCTCCTAAGCATTTTCATGATGGACCGCCTCTAACAAGGTGTTAACGTCATCCAGTTCTTGCTCATCTCGAATTTATCTGAGATATACATTACTCCCACTTGGTTTTCTGGAAATCAAGAAAGACACCATTACGAGCAACAAACACTTTGTTTTCGCTTTGGTTGTAGAAGTAGTATCCCTTAGTCTATTTTGGGTAACCCAGAAAGAGACATTTATCGAATATGGGTGAAAAGCTTATCAGAGAGTAAACGTTTTACATAGGCTACACAACCCCATATCCTTAGAAAAGACAATTTTGAAACGTTTTCAGTCCACTTTCACATGGTGTCTTTTCCACTGCTTTGGATGGTGCTAGTTAAGTGTGAATGTCGTTGTTTCAAGAAATAGGAAGATCAACAAGACTCATCATGGATCGAACCATATCCAGTAGAGTTTGATTCCTTCTTTAATATTCGTCATTTAACTGTGGTGTTCCTAGTGGAGTCGCAATGCCTTAATTTTTCTTCCCATGTTGGTTTGGAACTCCTTGAATTTTTCAAAGGATTCCGACTTTTATCGCATGAGGTAAACATATCCAAATTTGCTTACATGAAAGGTAAAATTTATGGAGTAATTATACCCTCCCCTAGACAAAGTACTCATAGGTCTGCACACATCCATATGTATGAAGGCTAAAAGTTCACTGACCCTTTTAGTTAAACCGATAATTTGTCATTTTCCCCATCAAGAAGAAACTCACAAGTATCAAATGATTCAAAATCAACTGATTTTAGAATTCCATCATTATGAAGTTCTTCAATGTGCTTCGAACTCATGTGGCCTAATCGAGAATGCCATAGGTATGTAGGGTTTGAATCATTTGCTTTATGTTTCTTGTTGTCTATGTTATAGATGTGGGTTTCCAAGTTTAGGATTATATAAACCATTTGATAATTTAGCAGAGACATAGAACATATCATTCAAATATGCAGAACACCAAATTTTCTTTATGGTAAATGAAAAACCATTGCCAAAACAGGAATCGAAATAATGTTCATTGTGATAGCAGGAACATAATAACAATTATTAAGTTTTAAAACTAATCCTGAAGGTAAAAGAAGACTATATAATCTTACTGCCAATATAGCAACTCGTGCTCCATTGCCAACGCAAAGATCTACTTCTCCCTTTCCTAAATGTTCTACTTCTTTTGAGGCCTTGCATATTACAGATAATGCGCGAACCACAAGAGGTATCAAATACCCAAGAAGCAGAAGTTGCTAAGTTAACTTCTATAACATACATATCTGAACTAGAAACTCCTTTCTTTTGATCCTTCAGATACTTGGGGCAATTACTCTTCCAATGACCAACCTTGTTACAGTTGTAATAATAGTGCTCATCATCAACTTTTGGTTTTGGTGTAGTCTTTCGCTTTCCAAAAGTTTCATACTTGGCAACTTGTTTGCTTTCGTCCTTCTTAATAACAATGTCAATCCTATTGAGCAATTTCCCTTTACTAATCGTAAGAACATCCTTATGTTCTTTTCCGGCTTTGTTAGGGATGTTCCGCTCGGTCTTAGTTAGCATTTCATGCGTCTCTTGCATCGTTGCTTCCTCTCCATGTCCCTTTCACTTAGCTCGCAACATAATGTTCAGCATTCAATTTTTCCTTTGAAAGGATGGAGCGCAAATTATAAGTTTATTTGTTGGTGGTGTTGTTATTGTTAATAGACATGATTATTACAACCAATAATAAAGTAAGATTCAATCAATGTTTATCAAGAAAGCACAATTAACCAAATTTTAATTAACTACTACTCTTACTCAAAATGAAAGTCCCATTGAATAATGAAATAACCAAGATCTCCTCCCAATACAATCAAATGGATTTTGGCCCTGCCTTCAATTTATATTAGTTGAGGTAAGTAAACATTTTACTAATTATAACTAATTATAATTCTTGGTAGACAGGTTACTAATTACTTGTTTTTCCTATCTCTTAGCTTCAAAACCCAGAATTTTGCCTTTTAATGATTTTATTGAGTTAAACCAAACATTAACATGTTCAAAAACTACCCTACTATCCCCGGATAAAATGAGCAGCACCTTGCTTTGGCAGGATCAATTATTCATTATCTAAGGTATTATATGTGTTATTTGAAAAAGCAATTAAAATACAATATTAATTTTGAGGACTTAAGTTTACTAATATGGTCAATTAATAGTGAACGCATGAATCAATTAACCACAAACAAACTTCAAATGATCTTTCCTATGGCCCCTAAACTTAGGAAAATAATTAATGTTCATGAATCTTTCCTTGAATCTCCATGGAACACCATCCTTGAAACTCGATCCTTGGATCCTCATGCTTGATTACATAATTTGAATTAAATAAATAAAGAAAATTTAAAGTTGAAAAAATACAAATGATTCGCTGATTGTATTTAATTTACATTCAAATATTACGATTTGCATATCGTACCCTAATTTGGGGTATACTAGTCAAAACATGGAAAATATAATATCATACATATTATATATTAAACATCCACGGATTTATAATATCATAATAAAATAAACACAAACTATTTACTTATTTACAATTAATATGCAAATAAACTTTCCATCATAATTATAAAACTTAACAAATTTAATCTAGAAATTATCTAGAAAACTTTATTATTTTAGTTCAATTACTTATTTAAATATAGCAGTAATCTTTATTTATTTTTTTTGAAATAAACATTAATTCATTGATTCAAAGTCATACGACATCTACAATAGAAGTCAAAACTAAACAAATACAGATCAAAATGAAATAAATACAATTCTAATATGACAAAACCACGCTCGTTGAGTAGATTTAACAATTCTGAAAACCCTCGTCTTTCACATCGTTGTCTGATGCAGCCTTCTGCAAAGGGGTCTGTCGATCTTTTGTAGTTTTGAAGTAGAATCGAATTCAATTCAAGTGATTGCAAACGAAGTCTTGACATCTGTTGCAACTCCGCACAGATTTCGATCAACAAATCAACATCTTGAATTACACAGAAACCCAAAAATAAATTCTCTAGACTCTCACATGGAGAGAGATAAAACCCAATATATGGGTAGATATAACCCAATATATGGGTAGAAAAACTCTCCGTTAGAGAGAGACTAAAGTTTATTAAAAACATAAATATAAAAAACTAGTAATGAAAGGAGAAAAGGGGCTTACCACCGCCCAAAAGGGTGGTGGTGGTAGCCCCTAGATTAAAAATTAGGGTTTTGTGGGAGAAGAGAGAGAAGAGAGAAAGGAGGCGGGCTTGATTTATTTGATAGTAAGTTATAGCAGTAATCTTTATTAATTAATTGATTTGCACTATTGGAAAGTTTTGGAATTATGCTCAACTTTGAAAAATCATATTTTGTCAAAAGTTTTTTAAAAAAAGAAATTTAAAACAGTCTACCCTATCTATGACCATTGACCAACAACATAAGGTTGGCAGTCAACAGCCAAAAAGGCCCAAAATCTCACCAACGAACGCTGGGTTTAACGACACCCCAGCCACGGTAACAATGCCAGTTCGTGGCTAGTATTTCACACACACCACTAACCAACTCCGACAGTCACGCCAGAAGCCGCTGGTCAGGGCAAGCGCCGTCAGCACACGCCAGCAGAAAACCCACTAGCATGCGCCAGAAGCCACGCACGTCATACATGCGCTGCTAGTTGCATTTCAACACCTAAGCAACCCTTGTTCTTTCCCACCCCTCGCCGACGACCCAAGCCCAGATTCAACCCTTCCCTGCCGCATTAGACCGATGGCAAAATCACCTACTCACTAGTTGAGAAAATCACGTCAGGCGAGGAGAAGCGCGCGCTTCTTGCCGCCTTTGAGAGAGGCGCAAGGCGCACTGTGTGGCCGCTTTCAGTATAGAGGCGCAATACAGAGAGGAAAAAGTAGTTCTGAGTTGAGAATTTGGAAAAAGAAACAAAATTTCTTCAAATTCAAACATACTTGGCTTTAATTTACCAATTTCGAGCAAAAGCCTTTTGTTAATTGCATTCAACTTCATCAAATTCAATGAATTCCTAATTTCGGAGGAAACCCTAATTTATGATTTGGTGGCAATTGATCTCACCACATCGCCGGAAGGGACAGAGGAAGCCGGTGGGATATCTACCATAAATTCCGACACCACATCTCTCAATCTTCTTTCACTTCCACAACTGCAGAAGGGACCCACTCCCTTAATTCTTTTTTTTTTCATTTGCTAAACGCCGCCCTAAAATATCCTACTAACGCCCTGTATAAATACATGTATATGTATTTGTGTATTGTAATACCTTCACTCTCATCACCACTCTCCCACTCTCTTTCACCCTCTTCACCCTCTCTGATTTCTAATTAAGATCTCCCGACGACGAGAATTCCGGCGACATGAATTCCGGCGACAAAGATTTCGGCAAGAAGAACTAGGCGCCACACCACCACCAGGGCACCACCCTTTCTCTCCTGATTTTTCTTCACGTTTAATTTTTTTTTTAAAACAGGGAGGCGTCCACCATGGACGCCCCACCACCGGTGGAGGCGCCCATGGCAGGCGCCTCACCATGTGGTGGAGCGCCTGCCATGGGCGCCTCCACCGGTGGTGGGGCGTCCACCATGGACGCCCCCTTAATTTTTTTTTAAAAAAAATTTACTGTAAACTGAAAAAAAAAACAGAAAGGGTTGAAAGAAGGTGAGGGTAATCTTTTTGTCATTGGAGGAGATGCTTGGATTTGATAAAAAAATCAAGTCTTTCTCATCTGCAGAATGGTGGAAATCCAAACATGACTAGATCATATCTGAGTTAGTTGTATATTTGTTGTCTGTTGTGCAAATGCTTTGAGAATGATCCCGCAGTGGTGGTATGTCGGGGTAGGTGTTCCGGCGGTGGTGGTGCAGTGGTGTTCCCGCGGTGGTGATGCGGCGGTGATTGTGTGGTGGCACCGGTGTCTGGTGGTGAGTGGAAGAAGGTGAGAGAGAAAGGGGAGGAAGAAGGGTAAAAAATCTGAAAAAATTAGGAAGTGAGTCAAGGGGAGAGACTAGAGAGAGAAAAAATACAAATATATAAATACGGTATAAAAATACTGTATTTAGGGCGTTACTAGGAAATTTTAGGACGGTGTTTAGCAAATCCTTTTTTAAAAAAAACTTATTAGTTGATACTTGACAGTAGTATACTTTACAACTTCACGTGCTTGGTGATTAAAAAGGTTGCCAAACTAAAAGCTTTTAAAAGCAGCACGCTACATACCAAAAATCATCAACCAGCTTTTTTTTTTTTTTTTTTTCTTGTCTTTAATTAGAAAAAGTATAAAGGGAGTAGGTTGAATAAATTAAGTCCACCACTATCCTTTCGCACCTCCTTCTCAAGTCTCAACTCTAACTCTCAAGTCTAACCACATCCACATGTACATGTACATGTACTCTATAATCTCTATTCAACTTTCAACCCTTTTCTTCCTCTCTCATTTGCCTACCCTTTAAAACATTTGTCCCCCTCAAAAAACCAAAACTCAAACTTTCATATATATGTCCACTAAAAGCTTAAAGCTTTCCTACCATGGAAGCCCCCACCACAATCTCCAACAAGAAAAAAGAACACATATTAATGAGCAGCAGCAACAACAACAACAACAGCAACTAATCCCAGGTCTCCCAGATCACATAGCACACTTAATCCTCTCTAAAATCCCACCTTCAATCCTTTATTCAGTTTCCCCTTCATGGAGAAAATTCATCTATTCTCCTCTTTTTCCTCCATTTTATTCTCTTTTCACACTTTTAATTCCTAACAATGTTATCATCAATTCTTCCCCATCAAACCCACAACAATTCCTCACGCCAATTTCATTCTTTTCATTTGATCCCATTTCATCTCAATGGCATCCCCTCCCTCCCCCGCCTCCTCTCTCTCTCCTCCTTCGCCACCCACCTTTCATTTCCCGCGACCTCCCCGTCCAGTCTGTCACAGTAGGTGACAGACTAGCCGTAGTCGCGGGAACTACTCAGGATCTAGCTCCTGCCCTACCCCGCCCTCTCGTGTTCGATCCCCGAACACGAGACTGGGGATACGGCCCCGCTCTTCCAGTGCCCCGTCGATGGTGCATCGCTGGGGCACTAGACGGGTCATTATATATGGCAAGCGGGGTTGGACCCCACTTTTCCACGGATCTTGCTAGATCCGTGGAGAAATGTGACATGTCCCAATCCCAACTGTGTTGGGATTGGGACAAAGTTAGCTGTCTTCGAGACGGGCGATTCTCCCGAGAAGCAGCTGATGCTGTAGGCTGGCAAGGGTGCCTCTGCATGGTTAACGTAAAGGGGGATGCAGCCAAACAAGGCGCTGTATACAGTGCAGAGAATGATGCGTGGAGTGACATGAAAGATGGAATGGTAGGCGGGTGGCGTGGGCCAGCTGCTTCAATGAATGAACAAGTGATATATGTGGTAGATGAGTCTAAAGGAGTTGTTAGGAAATATAATGAGGAGAGAGATTGTTGGGTGGATGTTTTGGAGAGTGACAAACTACGTGGGGCCCAACAGATGGCGGCGCGTGGTGGAAGACTTTGTGTTGTTTGTAGAGGTGGGACTGAGATTGTGGTGGTAGATGTGGTGGTGTCGCCGCCTAAAATATGGGTGGTTGTGCCGCCGGAAGGATATAATGTTGCCGCAGTTCATATTTTGCCTAGAATCAGTGGGTCCTACTCAAATTTCAACCTTCTTTAATGCCCTTGTAGGCTTCTACTTCTGTACCATACAAAACTTTTGGAAAGATCTTCTGATTTTTATTTTTTTTGATGTATACTTTCGATATGTATTGTTTTTTGGCGGTGGTGTTGAAATTTCGTAGGGGTGGGTTTATTATGAAGATTATAGGAAAGAAAAGATCTGGGATTTTTTGTTGGATGTATGAGAAAAAAATTGCATGAAAAGGAAATATGGAGTTTGATTATCGAAGTCACACGGAAGTTCCTCAAATTTTTATGTAAAGTTTGTCTATAGTTCTCATGTGTATATTGTCATATTTGTCAACTATTAAAAGTCAAAAAAAAATGGAATAGCTTACATTTTGCTTGCAATACTTAGGGTTTGTTCTCCCCAACTTATATTCAATTCATTTCAATTCAGTTCGGTTCAGATCAGTTCAGTTTAGACCATTATTTCAGTTCAGTTCAGCTCTTGACAATACTTTTACTCTCACATATCACTATTCATTTCATTTCAGTTCAGTTCAATTCAATTCAGTTCAGTTCAATTCGGTTCAGATCAGTTCAGTTCAGTTCAGTTCAATTAAGTTGTTTTATGCAGAAGAGAACAAACCCTTAGTTCTCATGACTTATTTTCGATTTAATTCAACTCAACTTAATATGCTAATTATTTTCGTTTTTAATGTTACTATTACTATTGCTATTATTATTAATATTACAATTATTTTTATATTATTGTTATTATGTATTACAATGTTTTTTATCATTATGATTATTATTACTATTATTATTTTTTAGTGTTATTATTACTATCATTATTATTATAAATATTTTTTTATTAACCACCACTAACAACAATCTAATAAAAAATAATAAAAATAAATAATAATTAGTATTGATATTATTATGTTAACAATTATTATTATTTTAGAAAATTGAACATACAGTTCAGCTTATTCAGTTTTATTTCAGTTTCTGATAGTCCAAAAGAATGATGCATAATTAAATTGGATCTTCTATTCTATAATTTGTACAACCTTTTTTGACTATCTCATATTGTATCATTTTCTTTTAGCAATGTATCGAATTGATTAACTGCATGAGGAGAGAATTGAGTTTTAGTTTCATTTTGGGGATCGTTTCTAAAATAATTTGTAGTAATAGATAGAAAGCCCTGGGCAATAAAAATAATAATGGCTCCATTATTAATAGATTAAAAGTATAAATATATCTTAGAATTTTAGTTTTATGCTATAAAATAGAATGATAATTACACATTAACATCATTTTTGTGCAATAGTCTAAGACCAAAAATGAAAAAAAATATTTTATACAATAAGTTAAGAACTAATAATAAAAAAAAATAGCATTTAAGGGCCCTAAATTTTCGAGTCCTGTACGATTAAACGTTCTCAACACCTTCCCTATTTAAAGGTGTTGTTAAGTGTTAAATATCTTACAGTAATGACAATATGTAATAATAAAAATAGACACTTCAATTCAAGTTTACTTTTTGATGATGGAGTAATTATTATTATTTTTTTCTAAAATAAAACTATTGGACTACCCCATCTTAAAATAGACTTCCTATATTCTTTTTATAGGTAGGTCACAAGTAATTTATTTCTTTTTACTTATGAAAAATGTTACCCCATCTTACCAATGTTATGCGTAATGCTCCCTAACTCAAACTCTATTACGTACTCTATCTCCGTATGATATATTATTTGCCAAGAATAATCTAAATGACCTATCTCTATTATATATGTCAAGGGAGAGCTATGGTGTCCCTCTTAAAAAGACTATTTAACCCTTCATTCAATAAAACATATTACCTATTAAGATTTCGATTTTCTCAATCATAACCCTTCATAATTCAAAATATATATATCAAAGGAAGTTCAAAGTAGCTAAAAAAAACTTCTTCATCAAGTAATTTTTATATTTTGTATTTATACTACATGATATTTTGATTGTAAATTACATTCTTCACAATTACATTTAGATGAAATTTAATAATAATCGTAAAAATAATCCACGCATGCATCGCGTGCAAAGAAGGCTAGTTAGAAGTATTTAAATGCGTTTCCAAGCCTCACATAAATTATTTGTTTCTTGAGACTATTTTTTTTCACCTAAGAACATATTTTCTAACCGAGATTGTCAAAATTCATTATAATAAAACTACCTTATTCTCATAACAATAAATTATAATCGCTACATTCCATAAAGTTAAATCTTTTAAAAGTTTGATAATAGGTTCTCACCCTTATATATAAAAGATAATTTTGTGAAATTTTTATTAGATTTGTTTTCATTTTGTCTTTTTACGAAACTTTGTTATAGCACCCATAATTACTTCCGGTTTAGGTGGACTGCTCGGCAAATATATTCAAAATATCAATTTTTATAATTTCTATTGACACGTGATACTAAAAATATCAATAATCAAATTTTTCTTATTACATATTACTTATTATTTACTATTTATTATTTATTATTTATTATTATTTACTATTTATTATTTATTATTTATTTTTTATTATTTATTATTTATTGTTTATTGTTTATTGTTTATTGTTTATTGTTTATTGTTTCTTGTTTATTGTTTCTTGTTTCTTGTTTATTGTTTATTGTCTATTATTTATTGTTTATTATTTATTATTTATTATTTATTATTTATTATTTATTATTTATTATTTATTATTTATTATTTATTATTTATTATTTATTATTTATTATTTATTATTTATTATTTATTATTTATTATTTATTATTTATATATTTATTTTTATTTATTATTTATTATTTATTATTTATTATTTATTATTTATTATTTATTATTTATTATTTATTATTTATTATTTATTATTTATTATTATTTATTATTATTATTTATTAATATTATTTATTATTTATTATTTATTATTTATTATTATTATTTATTATTTATTATTTATTATTTATTATTTATTTTATTATTTATTATTTATTATTTATTATTTATTATTTATTATTTATTATTATTATTTATTATTTATTATTTATTATTTATTTTTTATTTATTATTTATTATTTATTATTTATTATTTATTATTTATTATTTATTATTTATTATTTATTATTTATTATTTATTATTTATTATTTATTATTTATTGTTTATTGTTTATCTTTTATCGTTTATTGTTTATTGTTTATCTTTTATCGTTTATCGTTTGTCGTTTATCTTTTATCGTTTATCGTTTATCGTTTATCGTTTATCATTTATCATTTATCGTTTATCATTTATCATTTATCATTTATCATTTATTATTTATCATTTATCATTTATCATTTATTATTTATTATTTATTACTTACTATTAATTATTTATTACTTATTATTAAGTATTTATTATTTATTATTTATTATCTATAATATATTATTTATTTTTATATTATTTTTATTTTTTATTTATTATTATAAAATTATAAAAAAATAATAAGTATTGATAATATTATGTTAATATTTATTGATTATTATCGATTATTATTATAGTAAGTATTAATAGTATTATTTTAATACAATTCAGTTCAGTTCAGCGTAATTTAGCTCTGTTAAATTCAATCAAAATAAGTTTATTTCAGTCAAAAATCAGAATAAGTTTAAAAAACAGAGCTTGACTATACTTAAGTGCTAATTGCTAAAGAAAGAAGAATCAATTTGATTGGATTGGTAATAGTTTGGTGGTTGAACCAAACCAACATAATTGCTCTTTATGTACGGCTTACTGGAGCTACCACATCCTAGTGGAGTGGTTGCAAAGTTTTGATAGTAACTATGCATGGCCTCATGGGCATGGAACAAATTTGACAGATTCTAAGGTTAGATTAGTTTGCGTTGGGAATAGATTCTTATCCACCATAAATCCAAGATGGCAAAATTCCAATTGCTTACCCGCTTTTGACCATGTTTGTCTAAATTTTCAACCTGTTTTTAATACTATCTCTATTCATATTATTTGTAACAATTTGACATAAAGTGTAAGTAAAAAATATCTAATTGTTGCAAATAATATCAAACGGAAGTAGTAGTATAATTTATTAATCTTCAAACTATCCTTTCAAACAGTAGTCTTCAAACTTATGTGGATAAAGTTAAGGATGAAGGTATAGGCAATATTATTGTTTGTTAAAAATTCTAACTAGTTTTGTAATATGTATGTCTATTATGTTATATTTTCTTTTTTAATCAACATTATTTGAATTTTATGCTTGTCCGTATAGAATTGTACTACTATCATTTTAATTTAAATAAAAAATATATCTATAGCAATATAATCACATTTCTCTTCTTTTCTTTTTTTCTTTTTTTTTTACATCAAGAAATCGTACATTAAATAAAAACGGAATTACAGCCTAATACTAATACAACTACATCTACAACAAGCAAACAAACTTAACAAAACTTTAAGAGTTCTTACAATACATAGAAAACAAAACCAACAAAAAACGAGAAAGAGTCGTATATGACGGAGGGCATCGCTGGTCAAAGTTAGTGATAGTGAAGATAAAACGTGGATCGCTAATGAATGTGGTGAGAGGAACGATTGTCGTTCACGATTCGGACAACAAACAACCATAATCACATTTCTAATGCAATAGACTTAAACCAAACAAGGGAAATTTCCTATTTGCCTTCTTCCACAACATTTCACCCAACATTTTTTTGGCATCGTTTATGGGAAAACATCGAGTATTACTGTATAGTCTGTATTAGAATAGGAACACTCCTTTAATGTTGGTTTACTCAGAACTCTTGTCACCTTCACAATAGACAATAGATCAAAGCCGTAATCACCAACCCCATGAGGTGATCTCACTACTAAATATGACTTAGTAGTATATAGGAAGTCATACTTCCTAGAAAGTTATTTTTTCCATGTATTTAAAATTATTTAACATTTATCATTTGAGATATGACAATATGCTCTTCGTTGACATTTATGAGATGTGAAATTTGTATGTCCAGCTAATACAATCAAACTAGTTATTATGCTCGGGTTATACCTCGGGTAAGAAGAAATTTCATTTATTAATATAATACTTTATGATAATAACACTAAATACAATTTAGTCTAGTGGTTAAGACTTTAATATATGTACTTGAGGTATCGGGATCAAACCCTATATTACGCGATTTCTAAATTTTTTTTATATTGTACATGGATTACATGAACTAAAACTCCCTAGAGAGAGCGCCATGTGGCACAATTTCTTGTTTATACAAGCCTTTTAATATATTTACTAGTTATTAGACCCGGACTATGCTCCGGGTAAGAAAAAATTTCACTTATTAATATAATACTTTATGATAATAACACTAAATACAACTTAATTAGTCGAGTGGTTAGAGCTTTAGTATATGTACTTGAGGTCTCGAGATCAAACCCTATTCTATCCAATTTCTTAATTTTTTTTAGTGTACATGGATTACACGAACTAAAACTCCATAGAAAAAGCGCCACGTGGCACACTTTCTTGTTTTCGCATGTCTTTTAATATATTTGTATAGATTATATAGATGGAAGTGTAAATGTGGAAGTCATATAATAGTCTAGTACTCCCTCCGTCCCGCAATAGACTCTTAATTTTTCCTTTTCACGTTTGCCAATAAAATTTTAGTACTTTTGTATCATTAATATTTAGTTACATATTATTAAAAATAAAAAAAATGATTCTCATAATGTACACCATGAAAAAAGACAAATAAGATCTCGCACGATTATGCTTTTTTCTTATATACTGGAAAAAAATTTAGAAGATTTTCTTTACTTATACATAGTACCAAAATTAGAGACGCAAAATCTATTAAGGGATATAGGAACTTATATAAGATTAGGATTAGCCAAAGTTCATTTAGTAATCATGTTAATGATTTTAGTGTCAATATTAATTCAATTTTTTTTTTTTTTACTATCAGTCATGGCATTAAATTAATGATAAAGATATCTTAAATTATTTTAGTGTTAATAATGGCTTATTATTTCGATTTTTATCTTGATTTATGCTCTTAGTTAGCTAACAAGAGAGTGACAAGAGCTAAATAATTTCAGCTAAATTCTAATTTATGCAAGTTCATGGATAGTTACTTATGCCAAAACACATTCACTGAAATTATTTATGAAACGCATGGGTAGCTCAGTGGAGTACCATTCCACGTTCCAAAACATTGTCCAGGGGTGTGTCCGGTAGGCTAGTACATAACAAAGGTTCAATTTCAAATCAATTATCTTCCCTAATAAAAAAAATATAAAAAAAGACAGTATTTAATTTTCGGACCCAGCCTAAACGTAGGTTGATGGTGAAATCTTCAGTCTTCACATTAAACCGAACTGTTTTATTTAAAAAAAGGATTAAACTGAACTGTTAATGTGTTCATATTCGAAGACTATATCATCCCAACTGCAATTCAGTTGCAACTTGAACTATCAACCCACCACCTTTCAAAAAAAAAACTATCAGCCCACCAAAAACAGGAACTCTTGAATACGGTTTCTGCCAACCTCTTCTGACAAAGACATTCTACTTAACAACAATCCAAAACAAGGAAAATTCTCAGAAGATCTGGAGATAAAAGTTCATTTGAACTATAACGAAATCATCAGATATTTATTCCACATAAAGTTCGTATTTATTTCATAAACATACAAATAACACACACCAGCAACAAATTTTAAAGCATGACACGAAGACTATTATTGTCACAACTTACAACCAAAGCATCGAGCTTAACAGACTGACATATATAGCACACCAGATAGCATAGCACAGTACAGCATCGCATAGCATAGCAAGTTACAATCATCACTGCCAGGCGCCAGCATATAATAGACCTAAAGACAGGCTAAAAAGCTAAACAAGGGTGACAAGAATAAAAGTGGGAGGGAGCTTCAGTTTTCTGAGCTATATGATGTCTCTCCAGAAGATGATAAGCCTTCTTCCAAACGCTTGAGCTCTTCATAAGCCCATTCAAGTCCCGGGCAATAGTGAACTGGTGGGTTGAATCGGCTGTCATTGATATCAGGTGGCAGGAAAGCACCATTCTCAACCAGAAATTTAACTGCTTCCCTATTCCTTTCTTTAGCAGCTAAATGGAGGGGAGTCCCTGTAGCCCAAGAGAAAAAAAGAAAACCACAAGAAGATTAGTATAGGACAAAAAGAAAAAGTTCCCAGGGGAAACTGACTTTAGTAAAAAGTGAAACTAAAGGATAAAGGCATGGCTGAAGAGAATACTTACATCGACAGGGACCCTTAGTTCTGGCGTCAATATTGGCACCCCGCTCAAGCAGCACATCCATGACTTTGAGATGGCCTCCTTCAGCAGCGAGGTGAAGAGGCGTCACCCCATTTAATTTGGTACCCCAGGCAGCCACATTTGCATCCATACCCTCATTGAGCAACCGTTTAACCTGAATTTAGCACCAAGAAATTAAAAAAAAATTGAAAGTACATAGGAAAAAAGTTATTCAACTGAACAGATGCTATGTGAAAACAGAAGCACCATAAACAGTGTATAGTAAAAAAACTGCCTTCCAGTCATAAAGCAAATGTGGGAAGTTCACAATAAAAAGGTCATGATACGCAGCAACAGCTCAAGCATTTTCTAAGGTATTAGCAAAAAAGAGAGGCTACCTAGATTGCATAGCCTATTGATCTCAGCCCTAAATAACATCACGAAGAAGAATGATTCCTCTAAAGGACTTGAAGCCAAAAAATATATCGGAAAGGATCTTTCCTGGTTGGCTGGGATCCGAAGGGGTTGTTCTTCATCAGCAATTAGAGATCATGGACATATCATCACAGTGATGGTCTTAGTTTTAAAAAGTGCGCCCAAGGGCACCAACTCACTAGTTGAGAAAATCGCCTCATCAAACTCAGGCGAGGCGAACCAATAAGAGTATTAAACCACCAAATGCTTGTCACAATACTTCATATGATTACTACCTATGTATTCTCTATATAGTTCTAATCACTTCCATTATAAAAATGGCGGTTGCAACAACAATACCAAAGCCTTACTCCCAATAGAATCGGGTTGGCCGCATAAATTGAGGGATCGCCCACATGGAGAACCAACCTCCATTTTGTTTCGTGAAGTGTTATATACTCCAGCAAACCTAATTATTTCATATCATTCTTAACTCCTTCAAAGCATGTCTGCTTTTGCATCCTAGGACTTCTAAACTTTTCACAATTTCAACTCTCCACTACCATTATGGTAGCATTATCTAGTCGTCATCTCACATGTCTAAACCATCCTCACCGGTTCTCTCCTATCAAATGCCCAATATAAGCAAATCCAACCTTATTCAAGATATCTTCCTTCTAAATCCTATCTCTTAATATGTCCCCACACACCCATCTCAACATACGCGTCTTTGCCACCATCATCCTCTTAATATGAACCTTCTCAAATGCCCAACGGCCAACACTCAAACCCATAATCTATGCTACTCCGACACGGATACGGGTGTTGTATCCGAGTAGGGATTGGAGGATCTGACACTTTACTCCAAAAATTTGGCCGATACTCTGACAAGGTCAAGAGAGTGTGTTGACCAATATTTTCGATACGTCTATCAATTAAAGTGTCGAAAAAAAAATTAGACATTTTTTTTTCATCAAAAAAGGAAAAGAAATTATTATTCTCTGATAAGTATCAAGTTTAGAAGGAAAAAAAGACTAAGAATCAGTTTCTTCTTATAAAATGTAAACAATTTTGAAACATTTATTATTTTCCTTTCTTTGTGACTTTCTTGTTTCTTACCTAGGGACCTACAATTGTACTTTCTTGAAAATCAACCTATAACTTACTGACTAAAGTTAAAGGACTGAATCAAGAAGTCAAAAAAGCAAGAAATAGGAAGTTGAAAAGTGTAACTTTATTTCACAAAAAAAACTTTTATTAAAAAACAATCAACCACCAACTCATTGCTCAATCACTCGAGAAACAGAAAATATAGAGTGAAGACCGAAGATGCATGACCAGTGGCATCGTTGCCACCATATGGAAAAAATTCCTAACTACCCAACACTTAGAAATCACACCAACCGCGCCTTGTCCTCCTCAATAAGCCCCAACAGTTTATCTCTTGATTTGGTGAATTATATATCCAATTTCCAGACCTAGGGTTTACCATTTGAACCCTAGATCTGAAATTTTCTTTCCTCTTTTGCTAAACTCGACCCTTGATTGCCGACACTTTATGGATACGTGTATTGACACCCATTCCTAGGCGTGTCGCGTGTCGTGTCGAGTATACACACGACATACTCGAGGTGAAGAGAGTAACATAGCCCATAATATAACGTTGTTCTATTAACTATCTCATATTTCGTTTAACCTTAGAGGTATGCACCATGGCACAAAACCCGAAGTTGCTCCTCCCTAAATGGTGCCTATGAGTTTTAGGTCTTGGTCAAAAATTCCATTTCTCTATAAAATCAATCCAAGACACTCCATCGTGAACAACTCCTAACAATCAAATGTTACTACATCTAAATTTACCAGATTTGTTTGCTCAATCGCACTAATGTGAATGATCAAGTGGATGAGATAAATCGAGTGGTCTCAATTGGAGATGAGATTACACGTGCTTATGGATTGAAAGAGCGCCTAGAGCGGACGAGACCCGCTTTTATAAGAAATTCTCCACATACAGAGAAAACAGATGTGCCCTTATTAGCACAGCTTGGGGAAGTTCTAGAACGAACTCCTCTGCCGCAATCGTTACACTCAGCTAAAAGGACAAGGTGACATGTGTGCCTCTCAATACTAAGATACCACTCCATGCACTAAGTTTTGCTTTTTGCCTGAACACTAGAAATTCTAATTTGAGACCACTAAGTCAGACCGTACTACTTCATTGGGGCACGGAAGGGAAGAAGGAGCCGACAAGGGCCCCCTTTATAGATTCTCAAGTCCTTTTGTAAACACATCCACTTTCAATGCTTTCTTAAGCCTAGCGCCTTCATTACTCTAATTTCACGTTAACCACATCTATATTCTTGTCTACCAATACATTACAAATCACAAACAACATAACCGTGAAATATCATCCTATATAGATCATGTTATTTCTTCGATTAGGGAAGTTCAATATCCCGCTAAATAAGTTACATTACAAGCTTCATTACGAGCAAAAAATATGATATTACACGCAATTCACAATGCTAAGATCCCAACGATACAATATCTAGAGACTTCTATGCGCACTTGCTTAATTCATCACTTAATTTCTACATAATCGCGACAGTGCCAACCAATTTGATCAACCAAGGTAGCGTAAAGAGACTCCCGGAAAAACAATGGTGTGCAACGGTTAAGTGGAGCAACAAGGCCTCTCTATCCAACACCTAACCCTCTCAATTATTTTCATACAAGTGAATTAACTTACGTCCCTCAGTCCAAAAAAGGTACTAGTGTTGACTGGCAGCTACGTTACTAATACACCATTACTCAGTTTGCAGGCTTCTGTATGTATAACTAAGCAAATCAACTTTGGAAACAAACTACCAATACATCCTAGAATACTATCGAAAAATGTACCAAAGAAGCTGCAATTATCATTCAGTATGAGAAACTTCAACAAGAATGCAACAAACAGCAATTGAAGTATTCATGCAGATTCAGTAAACTCACAATCAAAGACTTCAGCAAAGGGCAGACAAAAAAATAATTACCTCCTTAACGTTGCCCTTCCGAGCATTGATGTGGAGCGGAGTCCAACCCCTATCATCAGTATCCAATGTCGACCTCAGCGACCGCTTCCTCGACAGCCGTCGCCCGGACAACACCAGCTGCTCCCCTTGAGGTGTAATTAGCATGATCACTAATTACTATTACCCTTCAAAAGCAGAATCCCCTGTACTCCGGAAATAAACCGCCAAATAAGAAACCCTAAAACAGACCTTTTTCTCCTTATAACTCAGAAACTCACTTTCAATCAATCAAGAAAAAAAACCAATGATCGAAAATCGATATATCCAGATGACAATATCAACTGCTTTACATGATTTCTTTTTCCCGACAAATTACTACACGAAATCAAATCAAACTTTGAAAAGTGAAATAAGTCAAAAGAAAAACAGGAAGCCGAAATTAGCGAGAAAGAGCGAAGTAATTAGCCATGTTGTATGGAGAAGAAGGATTCAATCCAGGACCAAAAACACGAAGATTGTTAACAAGGATGATTGAAGAAGCCGTGACCCAAGGAAGCTGAGAGAATAAAGAGATTATGAACATGATAATTTTGTGCAAAACCCTAATTTGGGAAAATCGGAAAAATTTAACTAACAAGAAAGTAATTGAGATGAAAATCAAACAAATCCTCGATTCTTTGATGTTTGCATAAGTGATTGGTGGAGAAAGAAACAGAAAAAAGGGAGGTTTACGACTGTGATTAAGGAAGGAGAAACAAGGGTTTGATCTTTCAATGAGATAGATTCTTTTCCGCAGGAGAAGTAACGTGTTTTACGGCTGCTGCGATCTTTATATTATTCTCTAAACTTTAATCTCTATCCTTTAGTTGTGGCCTTGTTTGGGCTTTGGCCTTGGTACGGGGTTTCTAGGATGAGTCCGGCTATTTGGCGCAACTGTTAACTGAATCACTATTAGATTATAGAACTCTTTTTCTTCGTTTTTTAAATACGTTATAAATTGGCAAATAATGGGTAAGATCTAAAACAACGTTTGCATATCTGTACATCAAATACATTCATTATTATGTTTACTCGAAAACTTCATTATAAACTAAAAACAAGCCAGAGAAAGTATTGATACATACCAGATTTTGGATAAGATCACGTAAGGAAACTCACTTCAAAAAACAACAAGAATATCACACAATGAGTTTTTAATGGTGGTTTTAAGTCACCTCTTTTATAATTGATAAATTGCAACTATTATGAGTTTTTCCTATCAATTTCGTATATGTATAGAACTTACAAGAACTTTTCCTATTAGGATTATGCAAACTACCACTAGACTTCTAAAATAATTAGAAAACAATATAATTTAAAAATAAGTTATTTCTTTTCCTAAGTATAATATCCTAGTTATATTAAAATTCTCAAAACACAAAAACCTCTTATTTCAAAACATATCCATAGTAAGTCCTTATTCCAAAAAATAATTAATAGACTACTAATTAATATCGGTTATTTCACCAAATACCCCCGACAAATAAAAAAATTCACAATATACCCTCAATGTTTCAGAGATGCACCGTATACCCTTGAGTTTTCGAAAACGTGCACCAGATACCCTTTTGCCTAACTGTCGTTAACCCATAGTTAGCTTTATTTACAATTTTGCCATCATTAACCCTAATCCTAATTAAACCTAACCTAATCTAACCCTAATCCCACCCCTAAACCCCAGCAGCTCCCCCTCCCCACCCCGCAGCCGCCATCCCCCACGCACCCCGCCACTACCCGCACAACAGTAATCCCTCGCCACCCACGCACATCTCTCTCTCCTAATCAAATTGCGCGAAAATCAACAAGGGTGGGTAGAAAGAGTATGAAAACCGGCAGGGGTGGGGGGAAGGGGTGCGAAAACCGACGAGAGCAGGGGGAATGGGTTCGAAAATCGACGGGGATGAGGGGAAAGGGTGTGAAAACTGACGGGGGTGGGGGGAAGGGGTGCGAAATCCTACAGGGGTGGGGGAAAGGGTGCGAAAGCTGCGTGGGAGTGGGGGGGGGTGGGTGGTTGCGGGGATGGGGTGAGGGGGCAGCTGTGGGGTTACGGGGTGGGGGTGGCGGTAGTAGGGGTGGGGTGGGAGAGGGGGTGGCGGCTGCAGGGGTAGAGGGGTGGTGGGCTGGGTAGGTTAGGGTTTGGGGTGAGGGTTTAGGTTTAAGGGTTAGATAGGGTTAGGGTTAGATTAGAATTAGGATTTAGGATTAATAATGGCAAAATCGTAAATAAAGCTAACGGAGAAATAACGGACGTTAAAAAAGGTATTTGGTGCGCAAAAATGAAATGTCAGGGGTATATGATGAATTGTTGAAACATTGAGGATATATTGTGAATTTTTTGATTTTTCAGGAGTATTTGATGAAATAACCGTTTATTTAGTATATTTATTAAATTGTGTAAAGCAACTACACTCAAAACCTATTCACATAAACAGTAAATTCGCCACGATTAATTTAAAGAATACCTATACAAGAGATGTCCAACTACCGGATATGGTAATTGACTAATGGACAATCAGTAGTGCAAAAATAGTCGCTGAATGAATTGAATGCAGAATTCCAACATTTATTGTTGAAGAAAACAACTTTTAACTTTGAGAGCAGTAAGACAACTAAAATGAGAACCCTAGCTACATTACCATCTTCAAAAACCAGTAGTGATCATTGTGATATGAAACCTCCAACAACAACAACTTCATTACATTCGAGTGGAAGCCAATACCAAGCAAACAACAACACACAATGGGGGAAACAGGAGACACTGGAGTTGATAAACATAAGAGGCCAACTCGAGACAAATTTCAGCACTTCTAAGCGTAATAAAGCGCTTTGGGAAAGCGTCGCTTCTTCCCTCAAACAAAAAGGTTTCTTTCGAACCCCTCATCAGTGTAAATCCAAATGGAAGAACCTCGTCAATCGTTACAAGGTTTCATTTTTTTCTTCATTCTTCAATTAATTTCCCCATATATTCATGTATTTTTATTTGATTAAGTGGGGATTGCTAATAAGTTTGCTGAAATAGAATTAAAGTGTTAATTTGATGATACTTTAAGTATTTTTACATTGGCTTTGCTAAATTTAGTAGTTATATAATCAAACTAACAGTTGTCATTATTCTGGGAGTTTCTTTGTTTGGGGAAAGTTTATGATTTTTTGAAGATTTCACTAGCTAGTGTGAGATACCCTATGTTTGATGGTGTTCACCTTTGGATTTTGTTCTTATTTCATAATAAAGATTGACTGCCAATGTTATCAACGTTGATGATTTTTGGGAATTACGACGAGGGTCTGTTCTCCCCGGCTTATTTTCAGTTCAGTTTAATTCAATTTAGTTCAATTCAGTTCAGCTCAGCTGTGGATAATACTTTTACTCTCACATATCACTATTCATTTCAGTTGAATTTAGTTCAGTTCAATTCAATTCAGTTAGTTCAATTCAGTTCAGTTTAGTTTAGTTCAGCTATTTTATGCCGAAGAGAACAGGCCATGAGACGCAAGCATTTGAGGGTTATTGTATTTTGGTATCTAGGATTATTTTTTCAAGTAAATTTACTGGCTTTCATGATCATATCTGGATACAAATTAGTTTCCGAACTTCGTTTTCCCTTATTTGGTTCCTTGCCTAAAATTGGAGAGCAAGGGGGAGGGATGATGGAGAAGTGTACAACATATGGTGGAAAATCAACACTTTCCTCAAATAAGAATATTAGAATAATATTCTTCACTATCGTTGAAACTAACTTTTGCCCCAAAAATGCAGCCTAACTATATATTTTGTCCAACAAGAGCATGCTTTGGCATTGTTGTTGTTGTTGTTGTTGAGTAACATAGCACAATATGGACTCCCTTCTATTCATAACTTGGCCAAGAGGTCTTGAACCGTCCCTATGTTCTGTTTTATACTATGTTTCAGCAGAATAATGAAAGTGTGCTGGCTGCCTTTTTGGTACAGGGTAAAGATACATCTGATGCTGTAAACGGAAAGCAGTGCCCATTCTTTGAAGAACTGCATGTCGTTTTTTCTGAAAGAGCCCGAAACGTGCAGCAATCTTATATGGAATCCCAACAGGTTGCTTTACAATCAAGGAAGAGAATGAAGAGTTACAGTGGTGATCAGTTTTCGGATGACGTTTCTCAGGATGATGATGATGATGAAGGAGATGATAGCTATCAGGACGGCCTCATCAGAAGCAGTAATGCCCAGAAAAGAAAAACCGACAGAAAAGAACATTTATCTGCCGGTTTGATGTGTAGCAACTCCATAGATATTAGTAGTAGCAGCAGTATTCAGGAGATGCTTAGAGGGTTTTTCCTACAGCAGCAGAGGATAGAGATAGAGTGGAGGGAGTCTATGGCAAGGCACCAGCGTGAGAGAGAATTGTTTGAGCACGAGTCGCAGCACTCAATGGAGAAACTAGAGAGAGAGAGGCTAATGTTGGAGCAAGCATGGATGGAGAGAGAAGAGCAAAGGAAGATAAGAGAAGAGGTTCGAGCGGAGAAAAGGGATGCCCTGCTGACATCTTTGTTGAACAAGCTCATCAGTCAAGAGAATTTATAATGAATTTCTATCATGGATTCATTGTATACTGTATGTTTCTCCTTTCACTTTGTACTAGCAATTGAATTCTGAATAAGGCACTTGCAGTAGATTGGAGGAGTTAGGAAATGATACTTAGCAGCCATAATATAGGAAATTAGGAATGGTAGGATAATGCATGTGTAGAATATATAATCCTTAGGCGTGTTGGAATGACCTATATACACATAATTTGTATACTGAATTTCTGAACGGGTCTAGATAATTCGCATGTGCTATTTCGCCTGATCTGTTTTTGCAAATTCTTGTATTAGACACTTTGACAATTTAGATTAAGAAGACTTAACAATGGAAAAATTATGCAGTAATACTTAAAAGTTGAGCAATGTTCATAAAAAAGAATATGTTTGACCTAAAACCGTTAGATAGAAGACAGTCTATTCCTTAGATTATGCTTCTATATGTCATTTTAGATAATCAAATGGAGACGTGGTTGCAGTCATTGGATGGTGGGGGAACTAGGGGGGGGGGGAATGTTTTGTTCAAAGGAAATGAAAGAGTGATGGCATTGTCGGCCTTTCAAGCGAAAGCGTATACTCTCCTTACTATTCGTTTGGTAAGAGGTCATAAATAGTGGATGTGGGAATGTTAATGTATTATAGTGTAAATTTGTAATAGAAAGTCAAGATATTCATTTTCTTCCTAAAATCTCATTACTATCCATTACCACTTCAGGTGGTATTGGGTGGTAATAGAAATTTATAAAGGAAAACACATGATTTTTGATAAAGTTTCATTTCCATGGTCATTAACATGATGACTTTTTTACAAATTTATACTAAATTTCATTACCATTACCACTATTTATAACCACTAACCAAACAGACTGTTAGAGGAATGCTGGAAGCTAAGAGTACGCATATCACCATAATAAGATCTTGTCACACTCAGCTCAACTCATTCATGCTGCTAACAATCAACAAAGGTTGACACATATTCAAACTATCCTTATAGATATAAATAAGTTGCAGTGCAGTTTCTGGACTGAATTTTGTAAAGTAGGTAGAATGTTGTTCAACAGGCCCATGACTTAGCTACTAAAGGGAGGACTGGATTGTTGACTTAGATGTTTGTGTTTGTGTTCTTATTTCCAAAAATATAGAATTGTAATTTGTAATGTTAAGTTTTCACATTATGCCAAAGCATTCACTAACTCTTGTACCTAAAGATAAACATAAGTCACTCTTTATTAGTGACTATTATAGAAATCTTTATTGGCTCGCTAAAAATAAGTGTTATGCAACTGTTTCAAGTTCGAGATCTATCAAATCAAGTCATTCTATTATTCTTGTCATTTGTCAAGTGGGTTAGATTTGGGTCACGTGACTGAAATATTTAAAATTTATTCTTAAATTGTTCAATAATATGCAAGTTTTATGATTTTATGTTTTCATATGCTCATACCTTGATCGTATGCTTTTTATAATTTGAGTAGAACAATCGGATAAAGGTTTTATTGAAGTTTCATAAACTAATAAAAAGGCGATTTGAATCAGAGTGGATCAATAAAAAATTGAATTAAAATTCATTTGGATTAATAACAAATCGGGTTAAATTTAGGTTGCATTAATAACAAACCGGGTGAAAATCCGGTTGAAAGCAAGTCACATTAAAGTCAAGTCTAGATACATGTATTATGTTCAACCGAATCGTTACCGGGCTTATACAACTTCAACCACATCTCTACTTAAGTCATTTTAAATGTTGTGCTTTTCTCCTATCAAATATGGTTCAAGTTCACATCTTTAATTCTCGGATCATATAGGATGACATCTTCATTTCGAATCAGGTTAGAATAGGGTGATCATTTTTTATGGATCTAATGGGGTCAAATCATACTCGAATTCAAGTTGGTTCCTTAGATTGGGTCAACTTTTGATGTCTCTCAAGTCTCTTAACTTTGATGGAAATATTCTGACTTGATTACACCATTAGTCAACTATTGCTTTTCTTTTTCTTTCTGATAACGACTTCTTTAGAAAAAAAAAATTGGTTTCTAACATGTGTTAATTTATGCTTGATAGAATTCAATGGCATAAATTAACCCCAGCTTATAAAACTTGTAAGTTCTTTCAAAGAAAATCGGCTTTACTTTTACTTTCAGCTACAAGATAAACAGCACTGGCGTCCAGGTTCCCCACAATATATTAAACAGGCAATAACAACCATAATGTAACTGTATATAGATGGAAGCATATTCGGGTACAATTTAAACATTTCACCAGTATCATGAGCAGTTTTCTACACCATGAAAACTGGATTTGACCAATATGTCAACTTGAATTATTTGGTGGCTTTTCCTTGGGATGCTTCGAGCCATAGTGATCAACAAGCTGCTTGTCATTAGCTAGTTGTGCCTGCAAACACCAAAAAAATAAACACACGCGCACGCGCAGTTGAGGACTTGAACAGTTAAATCAACTATAAACATAAATTGCAAACTAAGAACATTAGCTACATCTACTTACATGAGCCAAAGAAAATTAAAAAAGAAAAGAAAATGATGTCCAAACAGTTTAATCAGTCAATAAAGAAACCAAAAGGTTCAATACATCCTGACTCCTTAACAAGACGACAGCTCATAAAAACATTCACAACTTAAATTATAGATATGGGAAAACACCAGATCAAGGTTTGGAGTGCCCCAAAGAAAGTCAGAGATGTAGAGCACTCAAACGATGCAGCTTGTAGTTAAACACCACTGAACCTTAGTTGATTAGTGCTCAAGAAGTGGGCAAGAAAGCAAATTTCACGGTTTGGAAAGGATAGAGAAGGTTAGAGGTGGATCAATTCCAACATCTTTTCTCCATCCTATGAAATCTTAATGGCCTTGTTCCATATTTGAGTCAGGCTGAAAGCATCAGCACCCATGAGAGAAGGAAACCAGACACCAACCAGAAAAACTACAAGTCTCAACCCATCCACCGAGCACTCACTGGTAACCGGTGTCAGCTAGCAAGCTTAGGTAGCACAGGTAGTAAGGTACAGGCTTAGTTTTAAAAGGAGCAAGGAGCACGAATCCCGTAAGCGAGGCGCACCTTTGGTGCCAAGAAAACTTATAAATAAAACATAGAAGCATTGTAATATTTAAAACCACATAAATATCATATAAAGACCCATAAAAGATATAAGAAAACATAGTTCATTGCTAGAGTACCCCACCAAGTCAAAGTACTAAGTAGAAAGAAAGTAAACAAACTTTTCAAGATTCTCCATCAACAAAGCTAGAATTCAAATGATTCGCGAAAAAACTACAATTCAAATGATTCCTAAAAAAACTACAATTCAAATGATATTCCAAAAAACTAATTAATGTAGGAACAATATATAATATAGTAATAAAGAATAAAGTGAGACAGAAGAAAAAATAGGAAGGGAAAAAAAAAAGACGAAATAAATCAAGTGAGAAAAAAGATAGAAAATTGGGAAGAAAAAAAAGAAGACAGAAGAGACGACAATCACGAGATAAATATCTCAAAAAAAGGAAGAAATGAGACAAATCCCTCAAAAAAGAAAAGAGACAAGATAAAGAAAGGAAGAAGAGAACAGACAGAAGAAGAGAACGACAGAAGAAGAAGAAGAGAACGACAGAAGAAGAAGAAGAGAACGACAGAAGAAGAAGAGAAGAAAACCGACACAAAATGTAACTTACCTCGGACAGCCGACCAACATCGAGGAGATGGAGAGAACATTGCAATCACTGGTCAGAAGCAGCACGTATATCTAGGGTTTCCACAGTGGAAAGGCAAAGGAAGGGAGCAATTAAGACCCCTTCAAAATCCTAAAAATGTTGATTTTTTTAGAAAAGAGGTGGTGCACTGCACGCGCGCCTCAGCCCCAAAGGCGAACGCCATCTGCACCTTACGCCTCTTGAAAAGGCGCACAAAGCGCGCGCCTCCTTGCGCCTCTCGTTGCTCGCCTCGCCTGGGTTGGTCGAGGCGTTGTTATCCTTACATAAGCTCGCCTTGGGCGCACTTTTCAAGACTAAGGGTACTCATCATGTATGATGAGAGTTGGCAATAGACCAGCCAACATATCGAGCCCACATTCCTGAATGTGCCGACGATAATAGACCATCCAAATTTCCTTATTTGGTAATATCTTACGTCTATCTATCTCCTATCACATGAGTCCTACTTTTTATCCATCTCTATCTCTCTCCTCTTCACATGGATTTCTTAGAAAATGTGCCAAATGGGATATGTTGCAATTATTATAGAACGGAGGAAGTATAAGTTAAAAAACTAAAGGATAAGGTGACTATAATCGAAATAGTATCTATAATAGCTAATCACAAATAAATGCAAAACTAATACTTCCTCTGTTTAGAAATAGTTGTACCATTTTAATAGTGTTTACCATTCATATCTTACACTTTGATTGTATTCAGTGATTTATATTTTATGAAAAACATACTTATATGAGATTTTGTTAGATTCGTCTCAATGTATATTTTTTGAGCATCAACTTTTTATAATTTTTAGTTATTCATTGTTAAAGATATTAATGTTTGAAATCATGCATCGACAAGCGTAAAACATGAAATGGTGCAACTAACTATGAACGAAGGAAGTAAATATTAAGACCCTCAAAGCTAGACAAAAAAAGGTGGGAGAGAAAATGCATATAAGCGCCTAGAGTAACCACCTTAGAAAGGGGAAAGGAGGAGGATAATCAAAGGCCAACAGCACCTAGAATAAAGGGTAAAATGAGATCTCCTACTTACAATCAGCTTCACAGCAGCAGCACAACTTATCAAGGGACAAACGGGAAGCTCTAAATGGGCCAGCACGGTTTCACTTCCAATTCTTAGGTTTGGCCTTTCTCTTGCAATGACAAAAGATTCTATTCACATTGTCTAGCTGGAGTTTTTGACTTGCCCAAACAGAAACCAAAGACCAAATGGATGAAAGGTATTTTTGTTCATATATAAGATTGGAATTCCCTTTCTATCAAGCTCAATTATGAGGGACTAATTCGATCCACAACCAGGGTCAAGCGATAAAAATATTCTACCTCCAAAATATAGCTCATCATCCCAATACTAAAGGATGCTTTCAACCAATTACATTCCTATTCCAATAACTATGTCTGACCTCTTTGTCCAATGAGTCTGATCATCTAACATCATGAATAGTACACCATCATTGAAGGTAAAATCAATCAACATAACGGTTAGACAACTCCCAACAAAGTTTTGAGGTTCAGATAGATCTCTTAGTCGTTAGACAAAGGGAACCACAAAGTGGGAGAAAGTCAAAATAGTCCATATTGGACCATCTGCCATGACAAATTCTTAATATTAAAAATTCAATGAGATGCAAAAACATAGAAGTCAACCAGCCAATAAAAACATCAATTAAGCACAGTAGTTCACGGCAGTTTGATGTTCCTTATAGAAGAGGATCTTAAGAGGAGAACGTAGCAAATAGTTACCATAAGATATGATGGCATAACCACTGCCTTTGTCAGGAGGACTATTCCATAAGGTTATGAAAGGAGACACAAACAAGATATGAGAAACTTCAAGGTGCGAAACTAAAAATTAATAGAAAATTGGTAAACAATATTAATGGGAAACACCTCTGCCTATCAATTAGGACAAAGAGCCATCAATATCACTCATTAATTCAACAGATATTAGCAACCCTGTCCAGCATCCCATAAATTACAATCTTTTTCTCTATAAGAATGCAGCAGACAGCATATAATATTGATGTCCTATTGGAGAGATAGAAGAACTCAAAATATATTACCACTTACATTTCCCAACCCTTATATTAAACAGGAAATCTCAAAAGATATGCACAGAAAGGAAAGTGAGAACTTCCCACTGCCTAATCCGAATATAAAATCCGCCATGAAACCCATCTAAATTTAACTACTTGATGAGATGTTTTACATAGATCTAAACCTTCGTGCTTTATTTGTGTCTTTTCCCCCTTCTTTTCTTCGTCCTGCCCTTGTGGCCTTGCCTCTAGTCTCGAACAACATTATCCAAACATTACTCCAAAAAAAACCAATCATTAACAGTATACTTCTATCTACAAATATTACATTTCTTAACTATAAATGATACATCTAGTTTTTGCTTAAGGTTGAAGATCAAAATTGACAAGCAATCAATAACATCTCACTCTCACCACTTCAATTAGCCCTCTACCAGACACCTTGTCATCAATCTCTCTCAAAAAAAGAACCAGCCATAACTTTTACATTTCGAAACAGCAGCCCACTGATTCTTTGACTTACCTATATACTCCCTCCATCCGGATATAATAGTTCACAAATACCATTATGAAATCTTCGTAAAACTTGTCACCTCTTCCAAATAATGTTTCTGTTTGAAATGCTGAAGAAGCACTTCCTTTACAAATTTTATCACACCCGGGTGTATCGTGAGCATGGTAAACACAATGCTATTTTTATTCTCATTGCTCATTTGAAATCAACCAGATGAGCAAAATATACTATAGAGAGTTACAAATGAGAAAGTGAACCTAAATTAGTCTTGGGTGTACCATGCACTAATCCACATGGTAAACCCGGTTATATGATGAATGACTCCACTTACTTGAATTGCGTAAAAGCTAGACAGCGAGTATTATTTTCGAGCTCTTTCAGCAGCAAAACTAGTGTCGTAGCCATAGTACAATGTGACGAATATTTACTAACAAAAGGAGTACAACAGAGACACAACAGATGACAAAAACACGAAAACAACTGTTCTTCGGTTCTTACACTTGCCACTAAACTGAACAAAATTGACCAATCAAGTGCCCCTTATTCTTATCAGATTCACATTAATTCCAAGCTTTATACAATTATCATTACAGAACAACTCGAATACCCGGAAAATCTCATGTAAAACCCAAAACTGACAAAACCCCATAAGACCCAGAATCCGAGATAGGTTTAACAATTACTCTAAATCAAAATTCAATTAGGAAAACTATATAGCTATATGAATACCCACATACTGTAAATGTTTTATATTGAACAAAAAGAAATAGAAAAATCGAAACTTTAGACGAACCTTACAGATGGAACAGATGACTTTGAGGCCAACAGCACGAGCCTCGAGTTGGGATCCCTTACCCTTTTGATTCTTCTCAGCGTTTTTTTTCTGAGCTTCGATCTTTTGCTTCCCTCTTGTCATTTCTTCTTCCTATCTCTCTCTCCTCTCCGCCGCAAACACAGTTATGATCGATTGAAATTTGTTAAAATAGAATATCATCTTTTTTTTTTAGTAAGGAATAGAATATCTTATTTTCTTTTAGGACATAAAATAGAACATATTTTATAACCGGTTCTATCTGGCATACAACTGCTGAACTGAATCGAACTCGATCGAATTGAACTGAATTTAACTGAATTGAATTGAACTGAATGAATGTAATAAATATATAAATAATATTTAAACAATAATATGAATATTAAATAATTATTATAATGATAAGTAATAATAATGAATAATTAATAATGAATAATAATAGTATTTTAGATATTTTTAAATGATAGTTGTAGAAAGATATTAATAATCATAAATTAATAATAATAATTAATGATAATAATGATAGTTAATAATAATTAATTTATACGTCATTATTTGTATTGATATATTAATACTTGATGACGATTATATAATAACAATAATATCTAAGAAGTAAATTAATATTACTCTTTTCATAATTAGATTTAATAATATAATAATATTTAGTAATAAAATTAATGATTGGGTCGGACCGCACAAAATTGCATCATAAATCGTTTTGACGCGATTTGATTGGTTTATGGGCTAAAAAACGTGGGTTTATTTGTGCTTTTGACCTAAATCATGTTCCTCCTAATAATTATAGTAATAATAATGAGTAAAGCTATAATAAACAAAATAATATATAGAAATAATAATACTTAAATAATGATATAAAAATAATTAATAATAAGAGTAATTAGTAAAATAAATTAGACCAACATAATAATAATATTTAACAAAATGGTTATAAAAGAATGGAGTTGAACTGAACTGAACAGAACTGAACTGAACTGAACAGAACTGAAGTAAACTGAAAATAAGTCGGGGAGTACATGCCCTTAGTTGTTGGGGTTCAACAATATAATTGCAAATTAGATGGTAGACAGTAGACACGAGTCTACCATCTAAATGATACGCATCATTTTATATAATATTGTTTTGCATTATAATACAATGAACAAACTAAGCAACATGAAGATGAAAATAGAACAAAAGAACAGCACACGAGACTCAATGAACATCTGAATCAACAATGAGCAACAACAAGAAAAAAAAGATGAACATAAGAGAAAATATTTGAAGAACAACCACTAAATCTAATAAACAGACAACGACAACACAATGAAAAAAAATATCTGCAATAAACAATCTAAGAAACATAAAGATAAAGGTCAACAAAGGAGAATCGTCGAGATCTATGTTCATTGGAGAACAGTTGATGTACACTAGTTTCACATGTTCATTGTAGAACATTTGATGCGTGCACATTAGCTTCACGAGTTTTATATATTTTGGAATGCGTTATCTACCAATTGCAATATAACCGGTGTTATAAGAGATCGCCCCTCATTAATCTCTATTATACTTCCTCCGTTTTTTTAGATGATCCATTTTAACTTTTAACACTATTCACACGTGTAACTTTGACTATCTTTTGTGATTTACGCTTAAGAAAAAATACAGTCATGTGGATCCTGTTAGATTCGTCTCAATGTATACTTTCATAATATCAAGTTTTTGTAATTTTTACTTCTTGATACTTAGAGATATAAAGGTTTCAAATAGTGCATTGGCATGTATGCTCAAGGAAATAAAAAAATAGGTATTGTAAGTGAATGGGGAGTCCCTTACACAAGCATGATATTCCCTTAATGAATTTAAATTCCAATATATATTAAATAATCTTTTGTTCTTCCTACTTGCCATATATTAATAGACCACTTACTATTAATATAGAATTAAGCAATGATCCAAAGTCCAAAACCGAGAACGGACTATATTTTTTAATATATTCAGTGACCAGTTTATCCATTCAATTTTCATATTCTTTAATCCATTTAGTGACTAACTTTATCCATTCGGTAAGACTGACTAATTACTTTTTAGAGTTGCCTGATGTAGTTTGAGATTCAAACGAAAACAAAGGAATAAGAATAGAAGGTACATCAGATTGGTGTGAGATGTATATGGATGAAATTGGATTAGCATAAGATAAAATGGACATGTTAGCACAATGTAGACTTTAAGTTTGTCTAATTTTATGTTAAAATTATTAGACTGTCTTTTTAAATAATTTATAATTTGTGTCAACAATATTTGTATTTGTTACTTTTAATTTGTTTTGTAGATGTTGTATAGCTTTAGAAATTATGAGTTATTTTTTTAATTAAGATAAAAAAGGATTTGATGTTCAAAAAATACCAAGCTAAGCTCAGCCTAGTGGCTGGAATTATGTATTCCATCCTTGAGGTTGGGGGTTCAATTCTCACTAGGGGAATTTTAAGGGTATAAGTTTCTCTTACCCTCCCCATTCTCTCAAATAAGGGTGTAAATGAGACGAGACAACTCGTGAGCTACTTGAGATCGACTTGGTCAAAACTCGACTCGCGACGTTGATGAGTCGAGTTAAGCAACTTGATACTCGACTTGGAAACTCGTGAGAAACTCGAATACCCAATTATCAATAGCAAAATACCTAAATTCAACATTTTTTTTACCTTATTGTTGCTTTTAACATGAGACACTTGCAAGCTACTCAAAATCTACCCGGTCAAAGCTCGACTCGGTTAAAGCTCAATCAAAACTAGATTCGAGTGAGCTGGACTCAACTCAAACTCGACTCAAAATGCTAACGAGGCGAGTTGAGCTATCTCAAACTCGAACACAACTCGCAGCATTTACACTACTCTCATAATGTCGTCTCGGTTAGGTGGGGCAATTCATTGTAAATTTAAACTTATTTCACTATGTACCCCTTAATGTTTTTAAATAGAACTTGTCATTTAACGACTATAAATTGATTTAAAAGAATTAGTCGTTGTGTATTGCTTGATTTCTTTATATATTTATGACCCCCACCTAACTCTTTTACTTTTTCTCTCTTTTGCCATCTCTCTTACTTTTCTTAATGAGTTCTATCTCAAAAACATATTACTCAACCAAGAGTTTATATACATCAGGATTCAAAATCGAATTAGTAGATGTGGGAGGAAATTTGCAATAAAAAGTTATGGTTCAAATTTAAACCCACGAAGGTTGTACTTTAAGTGTGATGTTTGAGATACTTTCAGGTGGTACAAAGGTAGTGTTAATTAAGAAAATTGGAGGCAGCCACTATGAAGCACAAAGCATGAGGAGCACACACTTTGACAGAAACGATAAAATATTATTATTGGAAAGATCCTTATTTGTTTAAATATTGTTCAAACCAAGTAATTAGAAGATGTATACCTGAATCTGAATATCATGATATATAATCCTTTTGCCATTCTTATTCTTGTGGTGGACACTTTGGAGGTAAGAGAACAGCCGCTAAAGTACTTCAAAGTGGATTTTATTGGTCGACTTTATCTAAAGATTCACATCAATTTTGTCTAGCTTGTGATAGATGTCACAAAAGAAGTGTTATATCTCGTTGTAACATGATGCCTCTCACCCCTATTTTGATTGTTGAGATTTTTGACATATGGGGTATTGATTTTATGGGACATTTTCCACCATCTTTTGGCTTTTTATACATATTAGTTGCTGCTGATTACATATCTAAATGTGTTGAAGACAAAGCCACTAGGTTTAATGATCATAAATTAGTTATGGAATTTGTTAAAGATCATATCTTCTGTCGATTTGGGGTACCTAGAGCACTCGTTAGTGATGGGGGCAATCATTTTTTTCATCGTTATATTGACTCGTTGCTTAACAAGTATAATGTCATACATAAAGTATCACCCTCAAACTAGTAGCCAAGTGGAGGTATCTAATCGTGAAATAAAATTTATTTTGGAGAAAACAGTTAAACTTGATAGAAAAGGTTGGTCTTTAAGGTGGAATGATGCACTTTGGACTTATCGTACTGCATTTAAGACCCCCTTGAGTTATAACACAGGGCTTTTCGGGCTGTTAAGGATTTTAATTTTAATTCCATTTCTCTATACAGCTACTCCGCTACTTATTTTACTTTACTCACATTAAGTCATATACATTAGGATTTAGCAATTAGGAATGCATAAACTGATTGTTTCCTA
This sequence comes from Beta vulgaris subsp. vulgaris, assembly GCF_026745355.1. Taxonomy (NCBI): domain Eukaryota; kingdom Viridiplantae; phylum Streptophyta; class Magnoliopsida; order Caryophyllales; family Amaranthaceae; genus Beta; species Beta vulgaris. Next base: position 23,094,986 of record NC_079206.1, read on the forward strand.
TTCAAGTCAATAAGATCATGAAATATTTCAATTATTTTATCTCTTCTTTTCCATATAATACTTGGACCAATACATGATTTTCTTTTAATTTTACGGGATCGGGTCTTATATTAGGAGGTCTAGGAGTATTATTATTTACCAATCCCATTTTTTTCGGCCTTTTCACTAGAATTGGTTCTCGTTTGTATATCTTTATTCTATTTCCTAGCATACTCTCACTTTTTAAATTCTACACAACTTCTTATTTATGTGGGAGATATAAATGTATTAATAATATATTCTATAATGTTCATGAATGCTCCTTGTAATAGCTCGCATTCTTAACCAGATTTAATTAAAAGCTAAATATATTTTATCTACTTAATTATGGGATAATATTGTTAGTATAAATTTTTTATGAGATATATGCATATTTTTTTAGTTTTTTTTAGAATACTGTTGTAATACCCCATAATTTTAGTATTTATTTAAATAAAAAAATATTTATTCTATATTTATTTTCTAAAATAAATATTTTAAGCAAAGGGTATTTTAGTATTTTTAATGTTTTTTAATTATTTTGGTGGGAATATGGTGCCAAAATTGGATTTGTTAAGCTTTTGGTATTAAATCCTAGTCAAAAAATTTCAGAAAACCAAACAAAAAAAATTTTTTTTTTTTTTGGGGGGGGGGGCATATATTCCTACGGCATTCATGGTTGATTGGAGGAAGTTTTGTTTTCCTATAACTTCCAAATTTATGATGGAGGTTACAAATCTTAGTTTAATCTCCTAATTTATGGTGAAGGTTACAAACTCTTTAATTTTTGAAATTAAGTACTACCTATTCTACTCCTATAAATACCCCATACCTTAAGCCATCTTTTTCACACAAAAACTTTGAAGAATCCATACTCTTTTACTTCAAAGTTCTTCTTTCTCTTCCTATCTATTCTAGTTTTATATTGCTTATTCAAGTTTCTATTTTTTTTTGGTTTAAGAAAAATATTTTCATATTTCTTAATCAAAAATATTATGCTCATGATAGGTCATTCATGTTTAAATTCATGATTAAGTTCATGTGGTAAATTGCTTTTTGGTTGGTTATGAGAAAGCTCAAGTATAAGAATAAGTGAAGATACTAGTAGACTTTTGTGCAAGATCAAGGTACGTTATGTAGCTAGATCTTTTAAAATATGGTTTTATGTGATAAAATTGTTTATTGATTTAATGGTTGGATTGGTTTAGAAATTTGGTTTGAGATGGTTACAACATTTTATTATTCACTCTTAGAAGTGAAAAGAAGAAATGATTTTATCAATCATTTTTATATAGAAGTTTTGTTATCCTTTTTTGGAAAATTAAATTATTTTTACAAGGAAAGGTTGATCGGTTTTTATGAACTTTGAATGTTCAAAAAGTTGTTTATGAGGAAAAGAGGTTTATTTATGACTTACAAGTCATATTATTATTATTTCCGCTTGATTAATATCAAGAGATTTAAAGTCCACTTGTTGGCAATTATATTTACCCCTTGATATAGCTCCGTGATGGGATGACTACTTTGGGGGGTGTGCACACTTAGCAAAATAGAAGGAGAGATAAGAAGAGGAATTGTTTTCAGGATTATTTTTAATCCAAGTTGTTTGGAAAGAGTTTATTCTTAAAAGGTTATTCTTGAATTACTATTCAAGTGTTTGGAAAGAGTTTGTTCTTAAAAGGTTGTTCTTGAATTATTATTCAAGTGTTTGGAAAGAGTTTATTCTAAAAATGTTATTCTTGAATTATTATTTAGTGTTTGAAATAGTTTACTCTTAAATAGTTATTCTTGAATTATTGGTGATGGAGTTTTCGAAATGAAAAATTGTTATGAACTAACAAATGTGTTACTTATCTAGTACATTTCATACTCAGTTTTATACTGACGCGTATTTCCTTTTTCCTATTTGGCTTTGCCCTGTTTACCTTTTTGGTAAGCAGTTTTGCAGGTGAAGCAGGGATTAAAGGCTCTAAGGGGAAGTATGTGTTCCTCATGTTTAGATAAATTGACCTTTGAGATGATCAGGACACATGTCATACCTAATGACCTTACATACATCCCTTCTTACCAACGACCACTCCAGAAAAGGTCCCGAAGTCAAGGACCAAGAAGAAATAATGAATTTAGGCCACAATTTTTCTCAAAAGAAAAAGAGGTAGAGGTAAGTCAAATCCTAGTTCCTAAGATTCTCACGAGGAAGAAAAAACCTAAGAGGAATCAAGGGGAAACAAGGCTGAAATCAATTGTAAGGATAGCTTCATCTCAAGATGGTCAAAACTTGCAACAAAGAAAGTCATAAAAGATGAAAGAACTAAGCCTTAGGGCTGCTGCAGCAAAAACTCATATTATTACGCAAAATGTGCAAGAGTGTCTTATAGCAAACGTTAGGATTGATGAAGAAGCTCTTCAAGCTGGTATTACAAAGTTGCTGCCTCCAGAAGAAAATCAACCCAGTCCATCAGCTCTAGAAATAAATACCCAGCAACATCATGAAAAGGATTATCTTATGAAAGAAGCTGAAGGGAATGATGTTAATGAAGAGTATGACTGAGAATTTGGATCTGAAGATCTGGATTTGTTGGTATCAGATAGTGACTTATTGTTAGATGGAGATCCAATGATGCATAAGTCTCAAACAGGAGACCAGGAAGGTCAAAACATGCGATGTAACGTAATCATGCTACCAAAGGAGTTCAAGATACCAGAGGACCAGACAGCATTACCGACCACTGTAAATTAATGACTTCTTCTCGAAGTCTATCGTCTTACTTAAATCCTCCACAAAAGCAAATGCCTAATAAAACATCTTTAAAAGTTGATTTGAAAAAACTAATCATAGATAAGATTTTTAGATTAGAGGGTGTTGATAATAAACATACTAAAGCTTTATTCTTAAATGCGGATTTTGAGGGGATACGCTTGGGTAAGGTATTGGTAGATACTGGAGCCACTGTCAATATCATGCCTTTGTTAGTATTTAAAAAGCTAGCAAGTCTAGGAAAGATTTGCATAACATCTAATCAACATAACTGGTTTCTCCGGTCTATCAGAAAAGGTTGAAGGAATGACCATTCTAAAGATTAAAGTAGGTACTAAAATTACTTTCACTGGTTTCTTCATAGTAGAAAAAGGTATTGATTTTAATGCCATACTGGGAAGAGATGGTTACATCATAATTACGTTATTCCATCATCACTCCATCAGGTTTTAATACTGTGGAATGGTACCTTTGAAATGGTACAAGCAGATGAGGAAGTTTGTCTAATTACATCTCCTGCATCTGTTTTTATCAGGGACTCTCCAAAGTCAGTTCCCAACATCAAGATTGAGGTTGCTCTACAACTTGAGTCACAAACTCACCAAGAGATAGAAGACTAAAGTATAATTCTCATCGAAGAAATTGAAGATGCATCAGAAGTTGAAGATATTCAATCAAAATATGAATTTATTCAACAGGCGTCTCATTATGATTAATCACTAGCTCTAGTTAGTTTGTAGAGTTAGAGTATATTTTTCTAAAAAGCTTATTATGTCTATAAGCTTTAAAGAATTGTGTAATGGGTTTACCCCTATCGGTTATCAAGTTATGAAAGATTTAGTTTTTAAAAGATATCAGGAAGATTTTCTTGACAATTTAGTATATATTGCTCCACCTTGTATGATTCTGAATCTCTAGAAGATGAAGTTAAAAAAGTATGGGCTAAAAGTGAGGATATTAAAAAAGAAGTTCATGATCCTCTGGAGGAAGTAAATCTAGGGAATAATGAAAATCCGCGTTTCACTTACATAAGTCAGCTTCTCACTAATCAAGAAAAACATGAATTGATTGAAATTCTAGAAGAATTTAAAGATTGTTTTGCTTGGGAGCATCATGAAATGCTTTATATTGATAGGACATTAATAGAATATAAATTACCTATCAAAGAAGGATATAAGCATGTGGCTCAAAGTCCTAGAAGACTAGCGCCAGAATTAACAGAATCTATACAAGAGAAAATAAACATACTTCTCAAGGCAAAGTTCATAAGGCCTTGCCAGTATGCTGACTGGATTTCTAACATAGTCCCAGTAGTTAAGAAGAATGGCAAGATAAGAATTTGCATTGACTTTAGGGAATTAAATAAAGCAACACCTAAAGATCAATACCCTATGCCTGTAGCTGATCTTCTAATATATAGACGCAACTTCAAGATATGAATATATATCTTGTATGGATGGGTATGCAGGTTATCATTAATTAAGAATTGCACAAGAAGAATGTAATAAAACAGCTTTTCTATGTCCAAAGTCTCTAGGCTTATTTGGATATGTAGCTATGCCATTTGGTTTAAAAAATACTGGTGCTACATATCAGAGAGCCATGGATGTAATTTTTAAAGATATGATTGGCAAGATCATGCAAGTTTATGTGGATGATATCCTCGTAAATCAAATGACTTTGTTAGGCATAAAGAACATTTGATTAAGTCATTTATAAGGATGAGAGAATATCACCTAAAGATAAATCCACTTAAATGTGCTTTTGGGGTTAAAGCCAGTAATTTTCTAGGATTTCTCATCCATAAAAATGGAATGTAAATTGATCAGAATAAGGCAAAAGCAGTTCTGGCAGCTAAGCCTCCTTCCAATAAGAAGTAACTACAAAGGTTCCTTGGACAAGTAAATTATGTTAGGAGATTCATGGCTAATTTAGCTGGTAAAACTAAAAAGTTCTCACCTCTCTTAAGATTAAAACATGAATCAGAGTTTAAATGGAATAAGGATCATCAAGAGGCCCTTGATCAAATTAAACAAGATATGGCAAATCCTCCAGTATTGATTCCTCCAAGACAAAATGGAAAATCATTAAGGTTATATGTATCAGCTTGTGAAGATTCCATTGGCAATCTCCTTACTTAGGAAAATGAGAAGGGATATGAGTAGCTATCTTCTAGCTGAGTAGAATCTTGCATGATACAAATCAAAGATATACCATGGCAGAAAAATGGTGTCTATACTTATATGATGTGTCTGTTAAGCTTATTTATATATTATTTCATGGCCTTCACGGTAGAAGTGGTGTCTCCAACAGATGTCATAAAATACATGATATCTCAACCTTTCATAAAAAGAAGGTTAAGTAAATGGAGTCTACACCTACTGCAATTCGATTTAGTATACGTGCCTCAAAAATCAGTAAAAGGTCAAGCTCTAGCTCATTTCCTAGAAACTCACCCTTGTTGTGAATCTGGGATCATTGATGAAGACGTTCTCCCGTGGACATTATTCTTCGATGTTTCTAATACCAAAGAAACAGTAGAAGCTGGAATATGTATTCTATCTCCTGATGGGGTTCCAACTAAAGTAGCAATAACCTTGAGAGGTCCATACACAAATAACAGGGGTAAGTATAAAGCTCTATTGATTGGACTAGAGTTGTTATTGGAATTGGGAGCTAAGAAAGCTAACATATATGGAGATTCTCAGTTGGTTATTTATCAAATGACTGAAGAATTTAAATGTATTTCATCTATATCCCAGGAATATAGTAAGAAAGTACAGAGATTGTCTAAACAATTCAAAGTAATTTCTTTCATACATATTCCTAGAAAAGAAAATGGAATAGCAGATCAGTTGTCTCAAATAGCTTCTGTTAGAGAGGAGATACCTTCACCAAATGAAGATATCATCCTTCAAGAAAAAATCATGGATCCTGTTAATGGAACTGATATAGAAATGTTAGAAATTATATTGGAAGTCTATAGAGTTTCAATATTAAGAGAGGATGAGGATTGGAGAAAAGAAATTATTCAATATCTCCAAGATCCAACTGGGATAAAAGTGCCTAATAGAGTTAAAATGGCTGCAACCAAATTTTGTATGCAATTCGAAGAATTACATAGAAAGGATCCATAAGGACTACTTTTAAAATGTGTAGATGTTGGGGAAGCTTTAACTCTCATGGCAGAAATTCATCAGGGGCTTTGTGGTGCTCATCAAAACGGTCTAAAAATGAGATCGTTGTTGCATGAACATGGTTACTATTGGCCTACTATGAGAAAGGATTGTATAGACTATGCAAAAGGTTGTAAAAGATGTCAAAAGTTTGGACCCATTAGTAGGGTTCCAGCCTCAGAGCTGAAGTACATTCTTAAGCCTTGGCCATTTAGAGGATGGGAAGTAGATGTTATAGGAGAAATTAACCCTGCATCTTCAAAAAAAGCATTCATACATCCTAGTAATTACTAATTATTTCACTAAATGGGTAGAGGCACAAGCCTTTGTTAAGATCAATACACATATTGTGATAAATTTCCTAGAAGAAAAAATCTTTACAAGATTTGGAATCCAAGAAACCATAACCTTTTATCAGGCTACATTGTTGGGAAATCCTGATTTGTTGGATTATCTTACCCAATTTGGGATTACTAAGTTACATTCAACACCATATTATGATCACGCTAATGGTCAAGCTGAGGCTACTAATAAAATCACAGTAAAGGGAATCTCAAAAATGGTGGATAATAATCCTAGGAAATGGGATGAATTGTTGCTATATGCTCTATGGGCCTATAGGACCTCTAAAATTGAAGCAATAGGAGTTACTCCTTTCAACTTAGTTTATGGACATACTCCAGTAATCCCTGCTGAAGTAAATATAAGGTCCTCTAGAGTAGCCCAACAAATGGGATTATCAGGAGATGATTACTCTCAAGCAATGGATATTGAGGTAATGGATGCTTTAGAAACTAAGAAAGAAGCCTTAGAAAAAATTAGAATCCAAAAGGAGAAGGTTGCTAGAGCCTATAATAAAAAGGTAGTGCTAAAAGAATTTCAGGAGAATGATAAGGTTTGGAAGATGTTTCTACCAGAAGCAGCTTATAAAGACCCTAAACTAGGAAATTGATCACCCAAATGGCAAGGTCCTTTCATCATCCATAAGAAACTATCTGGCAATGCATACCTATTGAAAGATTTAGATGGCAATGTGAAAGATAGAGCTTTAAATGGCAAATTCTTAAAAAATACCATCCCTCTATCCAGGAACATCATGATCCTGTGTTTCAACAAAGACATGGAAAATTGTTCCAAACATCAAGAGATTACTAAAGGTACATTATTACAAAAATAGTATTCTTAAACGTTCCAGCATTGTCTAACAGCTAAACTAACATTTTTTATAGCTGAGCAAGCATTACAAAGTTTCTCCTTCTGGAGAATTAAGCTCTGTTGGACTGCCATTTCCTTAAACATCTCTTGCCTCAAAGTGGCGAGTTTGGCGCGTCCCTGGTCTAGCTTTCCCTTTTCTTTGTCAATGGATTTCTAGAGGGAATATTTCTCATTGATAATGTTGATTTCTTCTTCATTAATCTCCACTAAACGATTCTGCAAGGAGTGCCTCTTGTCAAATTGAGATTTCAGTTGTTGGTCATAAAAGTCTAAAGACTTTTGAGTTTGTACAGTGAAACTCTTAAAAGATTTGGCTTGGACTTCCAAAGAAGTCTCGTCTTCTTGGAGTTTATGAACTGAAAACTTGAGGGATTGAACTCCTATCTTGGTATTACATTGCTGAAAAAGAAGAGTTTTCTTTACATAGTCGAGGCAAGGTATCCAATATTCAAAGCCTTGAAGTATCAAAGATTCCAAAATCTGTTTAGAGCTTGTCCAGAACCCTGATCATATGGATTTTCTGAAAGACTGAGGCAAAGCTTTCATATCTTGTCTTCTTGCTTGATGTGTTCAGAATGTTCATCAGGATTGTTCATAACACTGCTAGAAGCAGGTTGTTCTCTTACAACAATTGACAAGTCTTCATTTTCTTCTTTTCCTCCATTAGAATTTTTCATCATACTTGCTTCTTGATTGCTTCCCTCTGCATCATAAAAAAGAGAGGCCAAGTTAGCAAGATAGTGAAGTCTGGTTTTATGAGGAAGTGGATTTAAATAGAAAAAGTCTAAAGTGAATTTATGAGGAAAAGAATGCAAACCAGTTCTAGAAGAGGATTGTGAAGATGAAGAATGCTTTGATGGAAAGGTGTCCAAAGATTCAAAGTTGCTCCTCAAAGGCGCAACATCCAAGGGGATGATGTCAGGTGGAATCTCCTCTCTGAGAATAGAGGGGTTTGCTATGACAACTTCTGAGGAAGGAGAAGAATCAGGAAGCTCAACATTTAGTGGAATTGAATCCATGAGTTCTTCATCTCCTTGAAAGAAGGGGTTTTCTTCAGCAGATGTCATATTAAAATTAGCCTCTTCTTGGGGGCACTATCATCTTCCAGAACACCTTGTCCTACCAAAGTAGGACTAGTTGTTGACTCAACTGGGGGGCAATCTTACTTGATGAAGAGATGATGGGCTCATCAGCATGTCTAAGGTTGGATTTATTGAAATGGACACCCTCCATATTTTGTCCTGGATTAGCTATTGGGGGAACGTACGCAACAGTTGAACTCATAAATTTGGATTCTGAAGGCTGTCTAAGATTAAGATTTGCCGGCATATCAAAAGATGAATCATCAAGATCTTTATACTTAGACTTTATTGGACCATGTGAACCTGTAATGCATAATAGATTATGCAAAGACAGGTTATTGCTAAAGATAAAGCCCAATATCAAGGAATGTAAATAGATATATACAAACCTGTTTTAATTTCCGAGCTTGATTTTTGAAAAGATTTGAGATATGGTCTTAGCATTCTCTTCGTCAGAAGAGACATTAACATGTTGGATGACAGAAGATGTTTCCAATGTGGGATAATTTCTATATGAATGTCTCAAAGGTCTTGGAGCTGAAGGGGAACTAATGTCTTTCGTCTTGGAGATCTTTGGAGTAGACTCAAATTACTCCACTAGCTCAGGAGATGAAGTGCTTTTGGAAATAGAAAGACAGTTATAATCTCTCTTCCTAGAAGCTCTTTTGAGAGGATCAACTTGTTCAATTGGTTCCATGGTCTGAATATCCTCTACAGTTTGGACATCTCCATAATAGACTCCTTGATCAATGGCAGCATCACATTCATCTTATGAAGGAATTGGATCAGGAGTTTGCTTCTCCACAACATTCCAGTATAGCTTGCCATGCCTAGAGTCTATTTCCTTTCCTTTGGGAATCTTCGGTTTTTTCTTGCCAGCTTTTCCTAAAAAGTATTAAAGGACAGAAAGAAATTAGATAAAACATCTTCTCTTTAAAGTTATAATATAACTAAGAAGATAGATTCCTCACCACCTAAGAAAAGTTGATCTTCAAAGTATGCTATAGCATCAACACATTGTTGATCATTTGGGAAGGCATGATCCCACGAAGTTCGGAAACCTTGAACAACTTTTGAATCCATTTCCATGGAGTGATGGACATAAGAGTGATATTAAGAGTATTGCTTCGAAGGGCTATACCTTCTTCAAAACGACCCCTTGACGTCCAAGGATCATTGCGAGTCATGATGTAGGGTATGGCTACCATCTAAAGTAATCCAAACTGTCTAGCTACTAGTTGTGGATTATAAACTTTAAAGCTAAAATGCTTTGATAGACATTGACTATATAATTTATTGTATTCTTTCACATGATGGAAGATAGGGATGTCAATCCCATACTTACACGTGGGAGAAGTTCCAGTGATAAAAGCAATATCAGCTAAGGTTATAGTAAATGGTCCCCATTTGAGTAAGAAACAATTGATGGCAGGATCCCAACAAGCCAATAAAGCAGTATAGAGGGCTCCATCAAAAGGAATAGTCTCATAAGAAGCTAGCCTCAAGAAAGGGAGTATCTTGTTCGTGGTTCATTTTTCATGAAAGGGTTACATGCGCATAAATCATGCCCTTGCATCCACTCCTGAAATCCAACCCTTAAATGGTTTACTGGATAAAGGCCAATGTAAACGGATAGCTGACCTTAAGGTGAAGGGAAGTGTCCTGGGTTTTCCATCTTCTAAGATGATGTGATCCAAGAATTTGTAACATTGCTCCAGAATAGGCTGACGATGTGGACTCCTTAGCTTAAAAGGAAATCCAGGTCCAATAGCAGGCGTTTTCTCCTCCAGGGGTGTATCAGGGGTATCAGAACTTTTATTCACATACTAGCACACTTGAGATTTATAATATCTAAGGTTCACTTTTATGGCGTTGCATAGTTGGCGAGCAGCTTCAGATTGCATGGAAGTGGCCTTTGAGGCCAGCGCCTCAGTAATTTTGTTTTCACGGTGAGTCCTTGCTTCTTTAGACATGGTAAATTAAATTCAATTGAGGTATGTGATTTTGCGAAAGAATTAAATTTGTCTGAGAGATTTTAAGGTTCTCTGAAATCCTTAAAAGGGATATTAATGGAGAAGACAACCAAAAAATGGAACACGTGCATAAAGCATGTCAGTTTTAGTTTGGGTCATTTTTTGATGGGCCAATTTAACTAATGTAATGTCAAGTTCTAAATATAGAGGTTTAAAGGTCACATATGAATCCATTTTAAATGAATAATTGACTAGGAAGCCCAAACTTTAAAATAACCGGTTAAGGCCCACTTTTAAACAAAGAGACACAATTTTTGACTTAACAGTTTTTCAAGAGATGGCAACTTTCCTTACAAAAGGGAAGGATGTAATGACAAAGTTCATATCCATCTCACGATATTCAGAAACCTCTCATCTCCCAAACTTTTTCTCTCTCTCAAAAAATCATCACGGATTCCCAAACATCCTCCTCAGAACTTTCCCTCTTAAAGGAGGTTAACTCCCCTAAGTTAATCAACCGTGGCCCCAGGGGCCAGCCCTCTCCCTCCTCCTATCATAATAGAGGAGTCAAAGGAAGAGGAATGAGAGGAAGAAAGATACTCCTCCTCTGAAGAGGAGGAAGAGGAATCAGAGGATGAGAGGGAAGACCCCTTCTTATCAGAGGATTATTCCTCTAAGCACTCCTCATCTTCTCCATCGGATGACTCTGATGGGGATAATGTTGATGATGAGGAATAGGAGGAGGAGGAGGAGGAGGAGGAGGAGGAGGAGGAGGAGGAGGAAGAAGAAGAAGAAGAAGAAGAAGAAGAAGAAGAAGAAGAAGAAGAAGAAGAAGAAGAAGAAGAAGAAGAAGAAGAAGAAGAAGAAGAAGAAGAAGAGGACGTCCCTTCTCCTGCCCACCAATAGGAGGAGGAAGAAGATGAAGATGACCAACCTCCTGCAAAGAAGAGGAAGGTCCATAGAAGCAGTAGCAAGTCTGGGGCCAAGGACGATTATGGCCCGGTAGAGGGAGACACCAAGGGCAGTGACTTTGAGGTTGACTCAAATGCTTACAAGCCTGCATCTCCAAAGCCTTAGTGTTGCCCAGACTTAGGAAATTAATATTATTTTTCTAAGGTAATTAAATATTCTTAAAATCTCTAATTTAGTCTAGTTTGTACTTTTTATTTTTAATGAATATAAAATATATTTTTGTTTATCTCCTGTGCATTTTATTTATTTAATGCAATTTCAATTTTTATTTGCATTATTCATTTATTTATGCGATATATATTTGTCCAATCAAAATATTAGAGTTTAAATATTAAATAAGATGAACGGTTCATAAAAACTATCACATCAAATAATGCATGTCAAATTAATTCCCATTAAAGAGACATATAAAATGACTCTTGGGAAACTAAACTTGAAATCTATTTAACTTGGAACATGATTACTTCTAATAGTAATTATGAGGGTTCCACTTATATACTTCATTAATATTAATGGTTTAACTCTAAAAATTTACAAGTACAAATTAAGAGTTAAGAGGTACATAATGGATGATCCATGTTTACCTACTTTACCCACTAAGGACAAAAATTGGGGATATGGGATAACTAATCAGACTTAAGATAATTAAACAATTTAATTAGATATACTTATAAAATAAACGTGACACTTGGTTATCCCTTATAAATAGGAATAACTATTTTGATAAACGTATTATAAATATATCATTAAGTAGTTAAGTTTGATCACTACAATAAAATCCCTCTTTTTACACAAAAGTTTTTCATTCCAAAAATAATGGCCAATCCTCAAGTTGATGATATCCCTAACTTTCCTGGAGAATGTTGGAGGCATAGATTCAACATTGACATTGTTAAGGAAGATTGGGAAGAATTGAAAGAGATTGAAACCAAAAAATGGCAGGATAAGGTGCTCAAATACTTTGGGGAGGGTTCAAAGATCCAACCAAGAGATTTAGAGAAGAAAGAATCTAGCGCGACAAATGTAGGAAGTAACATAGATTTCCTAGCTGCTAATCTGTGGCCCCTACTAGGAAAAAATGATTTACTCAATCTTATGGTAGTTTGCAAGCTTGGGGAGAAAATATTGTTAAACATATTTTTTCTCCGGATTTAGCCTATATATACCATAGGTCAATCATCTGTGAGAGCAGTCTAGGGGTGTTCATAAGGAAGTATGGGGTGGTCTAGTTGGAGAACGACACTAACTTTAGAAAGCTAATCCACTATAAGTGCACTTGTCGTTTGTGGCAAGAGCATATGATGGATAAGGGCTTCCCTATGCCCTTAAATGAAGAATACTCGGATGATGATGATCCAGATGTGGACGAGAATGAAGAGCCAAAAGTCATCATTAGCTTTGCCCATCTTAGGGCAAGTTAGAGTATTATAGTAGATGTTGTATGTCATTTTATTTAGTTTATTAAACCTAGTTTATCAACTATTTTGCTCAATGTTCGTATTTTTTCTAAAATACTATGTAACTTTTGTTGATAATCAATAAAATGCGCTTTTATTTCATCTCAATCTCAATATAGATTTTTACCTTATACGTACCAAATTACGTATTTATATTCATGATACCCAGTTATTAAACTCAAAATGTTTAAAGTATATAATGAATTACAAAAGTAAAAATCTAGGCCCTAAGGTCTATAACATGAAGTCATCATTTACCAATAAATTGCTCAAGTTCTCTTCTAAAATTCTCGAAAAATGATCCAAACACTTAGTGGTTAATCCTAGGAGTTATTATAAAAAATGACCATTATAAGAAACAAACCGGCTATTTAAAGAAGTTTGTGCTGAGAGATCTTATTCATCATTCTATTCCTACCTTACAAAGGTAGAAAAAGCCTTTCCCACCATTCTCCTCTCATCTTATAGAACTTAAAAAAAGATGGAGTTCAACAATCATGAGAATATAGTAGGCGATCTTGATGAAGATTGTTTCAACCACCATTAATCCTTGGATATTATCCAAGAGGACAAAGAGGCCTTCATAATAATGAAGACACAACAATGGGGTGAACATATGACTAGGATCTTTGGAGATGATCCAACTGTCGAGCCAGAAGATCCAGCGCTGGTAGAATCCAGCGCTACCAAAGTTGGCGACAACATGGATATACTGGCTACCTTTATTTGGCCAAGACTGCTAGATAGTTCACAAGATGAACTACTACTAGTTTGCAAGAAATGGGGGAAGAAAGTCGCAAGCGCCTTCAATTTTCCAAAACCCCAAACTCTGAATTGGGACTATGTCAAGAGTTTGGTTCTCACATGTACCCAAACCTCGGTTAAGGTGGTAAGGGTGGAACCAGGCCAAGATGAGATAGAGGGAAGGACAATGCACTTTAAGTGCGTATGTCAACTGTAGGAGTTATGGGCCTTAGGAATTTTCTTCCCTTGGATGTACCTAGCCCTTCTGAATCGAAGATACACTTGGGATAATATTTATCGCAAGATGATCTTCAAGGGAAGGTTTAATTATGGTCCTGGAGATGGCTACTATTTCGCTGTCATAAGGTATGCAGCAGGCTATGAAATCGAAAATGAAAACTACTATGCCATGGTAGGGCTTGTTTGCAGAGAGCATCTCCAGAGGATTCCTATAAGAGCATTCGATTAAATTGTAATATTTATCTACAAATAGATAAATTTAGCATATAATTACTTCTAAAAGTAATTTCTCAAATGTAATATAGAATGATAAATTATTAATAAAATAACTATATTTTATTGCATTAAAATAAGTTACCACGTATCCTTTGATGCTTACTTTTCTCTCTAGATAATTGCCTTCTAATTAAGCGGTTAAGAAAATAAGTGGATAAAAGTTTAAGCCTTCGTCTATAAATATGTATGTGAAAATAACATATGTGAAGGTCAGGAAACAACATATATGAAGGTCAGTAATGAATTTTACTTGTCTATTTATGTTTCGTCCAATATCTCCAACATATGAACATTATCCCTCCAAATGTTTAAATCATCATAAATCATTGGATATTATGTCTGGAGATAAGAATAAATTCATAAAGGAAGAATCCATTAAGTGGAATACTACGATTGATAAGTGCTTTGGAAAAAATTCTAATATACAAAAGGATCCAAAACATGTAAATAAATCTAAGGCCTTTCAAATAGGGTCATATTTAGATTTAATGCAAGCATGTATATTTCCAAATTTTGACACAAATGACCAAGTTACTTCCTTATTGGTGTGCAAATCTTGGGGTAAAGCCATCATGGAAGAAGTTTGGCAACCAGATATGTCTTGGAGATATCTCAGAAGACTCTTCGTTAAAGGAATTACAAATAGTATAAAAGTCTTTTGGATGGTGAATGGATCATCTTCAAGAGATGTAGTCCAATAATATGTACATGCCAAATATGGCATAATCTTATGGTCCTTGGTGCAGATCCCTATTGGATATTATAAAGTTATCCCATGGGATCATATCCTAGACAAACTTTCCTAATGGATTTTACTTTGGTTAGAAGACAAATGGAAGGAATACATGATAGATTATTCTTTTCAACCAAATTTAGCCACCCAAAAGAGAGATTTGTCAATCACCATAGAATAATGGAAGAAGCTACTTTCAGGATGTTATTAAACAAATTGGATATAGCCATTGAGCATATTCCTCTGCTTATAATTTGTGGGTTTTGAGCATATCACCTCACAAACCGGGGGGGTAATTTGTTACTATCATTTTTATGTTTAGATAACATTTATTGCAATACATTGCATCAAGCCTCAAAGGATTTAATGTTTAGTGTTTATGTAAGTGTGGAGGCCCAATTACACAATGAAACCCATGATAAATAGTCAACAAAAGTCAAACAGCTAGTAGCCCATAAAATAAGGCCCAGCATTCAAGAATGGTCAAGGGATGAAAGTCAAGCGACGCCAAAATATAGACAAAGACGTGGCTAGAAGTTAATTTTATTATAGAGCATGCAAAAACGTTAAAAGGATTAAATCACTATGGCGTTAGAAGATGGCAGTTGCGATTTGAATCATAAATGATTCAAATCACTTTCCTCCAAGAAGCAAGAAAGTTACACATAGTTATGTAGTATAAATACAAGAAGGAAGATCAGAACAAAGACAACAAACACAACACACAACAAAAATGTAATTTACTTTCTTCTCTAGCGTAGCTTAACCTAGATTAGCCAATTACCCCCTTGAGGGGTTATAGTTAGTCCTTAGCCTAGAATTAGAGCATGTATTGATTAACAAGTTTGTTCAATCTCTAGTTTTAGTCGAAATCCATGGAGGTATTCATCTTCATGTTTGTTCTTTATATTGTCCAGCCTGATTTATCTTCATGTGTGTTATAAAAAGATTATGTCTAGAGATTTGTGATATATATGGGAATATTCAGCTTTAATTAATAGATTAATTATTGCATTAACTGACTCCTTTAGTACTGATCGCATGAATTTTTTAGGCGTTGTAGTTTAATTACGTTAGGCTATAACAAAGTACGTTAGCAAGATTCCTTCAAAAAAAAAAAAAAGTACGTTAGCAAGGTTTTATCTAATTAAAACCGGTAACCTCCAGGGATTAAGACTCCTATGACACTCAGTATCTAACTATTGGGTGTGCATTGACTTGTTTGCAAAGTCATCCAACTGATTCTGCACCAACGCCATGCAAAGGAAAAATTGGTCTTCTTAGTTTTTACTCCTATTTTCAAAAATAATATTTCAAATAGTTTATGGAATGATCAATTTTGTTATATTCAACTTTAAGTCAAGTTTTTACAAATAAGTTCTGTATAAATTAATAAAGAATTTAGTTTAAGTGGAAATTAATTAAGATTTCTTATTTAGTTTATTGAATGAGTTGCTAATTTCTTCTTATTATTATTAATGACGTATTATTGGAAGTGAGAATGATCGTTTTAGGTCATTGGTGATAGTTATGGAGGTCAAGTGATAGTTGAAATTATTGGGTTCAATATTTCATTGGAAATCAAAGATTATTATTATTGGAGTTTGATATTGATGATTGAATCAAGGTACACATTGTCCATCCATTTTTTGTTAAAAAAAATGTAATTATTATATGATTTTAGTATTAACGGGATTGCATTTGAGTAATTGATAAGAATTTGTGATATATGTTAATGATGTATGACTTGTGCAATTGATTGAGATTTTATTTTATTTTATTTTATTGACGATTGATTATTAGTTGAAAACCAAATGGTAATAAATATAGTGTTATGGGTTATAGATTAATCAAATAAGAATAGCCTATAAATTATGGTTCTAAACATGTGCTTGTTGAATATAGGACACGTGTTCATGATCTTTTTTAAGTTAATGAGTAATATCCAAATGTGAGAGATGGTTGTATGACTAACACTAGTAAGTGTATTATGAATATATATATATATATATATATATATATATATTCAAGGCATACTAATTACTAAGTTCATCTTTTCAATTCGTTTAATATACAAGAAAAAATTTATATTTCCAGACTATAGTTCTTAATAAGTATCTCCATCCCATAAGTACTTTAGATGATTCCCTAAGTGAATTATGCTATAACGGAAGAACTTTTGGTTCAATTAAATGGAAATATTATGTATATATGTTTACTTACAAGTTGCAAAAGTAATACTAATTTAACTGATTTTATCATATATATAACAATATCTTTGCTAAAATGATTAATTCGTCGATCATTTTTTTTTTTCCTTTATGCAAAAACTTTGAAATTTTTGCTATACTATAATTAATAATAATGCCTTAGGAATATGAGATGGATTCATCATTATTCATACTCATGTATGTTTATGACTAATTCTTATTTCACCGAAACATATTTTTAGGTATATTCGGAGAATTTTCTGCAAAATTCTTATTTCTCAAAAGAAGTTTGTATTGAAATTTTCTTAAGGTTAGTTTGAATAATCATTTGATTTGGACTTCATCTGACAAAGTTATATATGTTTAAAGTATTTAGAACTAATGTTAATTTATTTCCAGATTTTTAGAGGAAGATTTAATACTGATATTGAATGAAATAAATTCCAAATTTATCCAAGCTAAAAGAGAAAATGTTTACCATATATGTATGACTTCTAAAAGCTGAATCTGCAAAAGATTAAACATATTTCCTATTGCTTATTTTCAAAGCAATTTTTTTATAGGTATTAATCATATTTTCTAAAGGTAAAACATATGAGTATTTTATATAAATTTTAAGATGTTAGAAAGCTCTTATTAGTCAATATTTTCGATGTCTTGTAGTATGTTATATTCAATTTGGACAAGTTCATGGAAGTTAAAAAAAAAAACAAAACGACAAGAATTACTTCCCAATTTTTTTTAACAGTTTTGTTTTTCCAAGTTGAAAGGTTAATTTATTATTACTAGTTATTAAAAGTGATTATTAGTCCCAAGTGTTAAGTAAAAGTGTAATACTCAAATAAAATTTTTATACTCAAGCCCCAATCTTTGTTAAGAGTTAAGTTAGTTTTATCAAATTATGTGTACCAAATAAACCTTGCTGGAGTTTATTTGTATGATCTATATATACTTCTTCAACACAATATTCTTAAATGACTTATTTCTACCAACAGAACTCGAAATAATGAATATAATTGAGAATTTGTATAAACTTACTATGTGCAATGTGTAATGGACCAATTTTTTTTGGGGAAAGTAGCCGTGAAACGGTGAGGAGCAACAATTGTAGGCGAATGTGTGCTCGTAGTTGCCAATTACTGAATTAAAGATTGCAGCTGAATGTGGTGTCTTGTAGCTGATAGGGGCATATCCTGAAAGGAGGTTGACGACCCCACAGTTTAGAGACAGTCGGTCGTGGTGACCCTCTCTAATCGTTTTCACTTTCCCCAATAAAAAATAATTTGACTTAAATTCTATAAATGCTTAAAGAACGAGCATCAAGAACGTTATTGGACATGTGAGTCATGGTACATGGTGTACAATAATGTTTTGTTATACAAGTAAATACACAACCTGACACATTATCATGGTCTTTGGGCGAGATTTTTTAGCTTGTTGAATCATAATGGTTTAAAGCTTTGTTGTATAAACGTTATGAGTTATCTCTTTTATGTGTTATATTCTTAATGTTTATCTGAAATGTGTGATATGTGTTGAAATTTTGCAAAATCTACTAAAAATAAATAGGTTGGACAGTGTGTGCTTAACTTTCGCTGATGTTGTTCTCGAAACATGTCCTGGTGGGGGCAACTTTCCGTCTTAGTGATTTTTACAAGTATCATATGATCCATGATTGAGTCAATGACAAGGGCATTCCTTAAGTATAATAGTAAGGTATTATTTGGTTCATGATTCTGAAGTACTTTAGAGGAATTCGAGTTGTGATTACGTTAGGTATAAATAAAGGGTTGTCATATTGGAATTGTGTATTTTTATTCAAATATATATTCTAGTTTATGGTCATGTAAGTTAATGGTGTCCTCTTTCAGGATGAGAAGATAAGTCTTGTCATGATCTCAATTTAAGCTTGATTACTTAAAGATTCTCTAATATTAATTAGTAGCTTGGAAGGCCGAACTATTACCGGTGGTATCAGAGTATGGTTGTTTTTTGGAATGGTCATGATATTCATATTATGGCGTACAAGTTTAGGATAGGTTAATAGGGTTAGTTAAGAGTTAAATAATATATGAATTGTCTTTTGAATTATAAGGTTAAAGACTTGAGTAGGATTCGATAATTAAGGAATTGATTTATTTTGGATTATTGAGTTGTTAAAAATAAAGGTCGGTAAATTGGGTCTTAAAGGTTTTGGCAATTACATAAGTTGCACTTGGGATATGGAGATATGAAGGAGTTTCTTTGATTTATTTTGGATTATGTCTTGATGATTTGTGTTTGATTCGGTTATTATGTGCAATATTGAAAATCAGAATTTAGGAAATTGAGTTGTTAATTGATAAAGTTTAATTGTGATTGGTGATATTTGTTATAAGTGTTAAGTTTATTTATGTGGCTGATATAAGTTAAATTTTTGTAATGATTTTTAAGATAAAGTTGAGTAAGAGAGTGACTTATTGGAAAATTAGGCAGTTGGTATTGAAAAGTGATATTAGAAACACAAATATCAAATGAGAGATGTAAAAGCTCGGAGTTATAGTAAGAATTGAAAATGTTTGAGTTAACGGTTTGGTATTGGTTGCATTGTTTGAGTTACGAGGCATATACAGGGTGTTGATATGATTTTAAAAATTCTAACTGAGCTAGTTAAACCTTAAATGAATATTATGTTATATATCTGAGACGTTGGAGTGGTGATTGTTAATTCGATCAAAGTGTAAATTAGTTATTAGATATGAAGTATTGTGAATAGGAATTTTGAGACATGTGAAATGTATTGAGAATTTGGAGCCATAATAGTGAAGTTATGATTTATGAATAATGAAAATATCGATTTAAGACTACTTGGTTAATATAGTTACTATAACTAAGCATTTGAATTGGTGACTATAATTGATAATTTGAGATAAAATTAAAGTTATGTTGCCTTGTGGAATATGTATAATAAATTTTTTTGATTTACCTCTTAGCTGTTGAAATAGTATAGTGGGCATATGTCGAATAATTAGTAGGCTTAGCTACTCAATGGGGGTAAAAGTTTAATGAATATTTTTAGTATTGAATTTAGTTATGAGATGTGGAAGTTTGAGAATTGTTAAGTTATGAGAATAATGTCTTTTTAGAGTTACATGAGTTTGAAATTGAAGTAATGATTTAAAAGAACTAGTATGAGTGTGCTTGGAATTATCATGTATTCTTGATTTTAAATTAGAGTTGTGGTTGAGAAAATGTTAAAATATCGATTTGGGATAAAAAAAAAATTTGATTTTAGAGTATATGAGCTACATCATTTTGGGATTATGGAGGATTAAAGATGATAATAAGTGATTATTGTATTAAATGGTAATCAATCTTTAGTTAAACTATGAGTTTTTCGTTAGTTGATTTTTGCTGAAGATATTTTGTGTGATCTACTTATTGTGACATAATATAAGATCTATTTTTTTAAAAAAATTTTGAGGATGAAATTTATTATTTAAGGGTGGTATAATGTAATTGCCCGCATTTTTAAGTAGTTATAATTAAAAGTTAAATATAATGTATCTATTTAATTATGCGATAATATTGCTATTATGAAAATTTTATGATATATATACTTTTTTTAAAGTTTTTTTCAGAATACTTTATTTTTCAAATAAGTAATGACTTATATAGTTTTTTTTTTTACAATTACAACTTTTATTAAACTCATTCCTCAAATTATAGTGTGTAGCTATTTTGAGTTTTATTGAAACAAGTCAAAACTAGTCAATTTCTATTTAAGGAATGAAAATCAACTCCTTATTTTCCATATATCACTCATTCTCTCATTATCTATCCTCTCTCGAAACTTCATCTTCATTCTTTCGATACTCCATATAAAAGCAACCCTTGCTTCTTCAAGTTAATCTAGTCAAACTGCATCTTCATTCTTTGGATACTCCATAAGAGCAACTCTTGCTTCTTCAAGTTAATCTAGTCAAAATTCATTGCTCAATCAATTTTCCTTGCAAATTCATTTATACTTCGGAAAAATTAATATGAATAATCCCACCTTTAATTGATCTTTCTCACCTTTTGATAATCAGAGAATGATCCCACCTTTGAGGTATGTCTGCCCGAAATGGGTCATTACTTGTTGGTAACCTATATGTACAAGTTTAGTATCCTATTTTTGCAATTAAAAGAAAATTTAATAAATGTTTTACAATTAAATTATTAATTAAACACCAAAATCTAACTATTTAATTACAAAATAAAAAAATCTAAACCACTACCCCTCCCCTTCCCCCTCCCTTTCCTCTTCCACTAGTGACCAGTCCCTACCCCCAAAGCAGAGTACTAGGGATGGCAATTGGGCGGGGCGGGTGCAGAGGATGGTCCCTCCACACCCGCACCCGCGTAACATTCTCATCCCCCATCCCCGCCCCACCACCCATTGCGGGGGAAGATTCCAGACCCATCCCCGCCCCACCACCCATTGCGGAGGAGAATTTCAGAACCCCCCCCCCCGCCCCACCACCCGCATGGGTACCCACACCCGCGTCGTACCCGCATTGTACCCGCCCCATCCCCGCCCAATTGCCATAACAGTAGCTAACTAGTTGTCCCTGTATTCAACATAATGTATCATGAAAAGATTTTTAATCACTTTTGTCACAAAATAAACTATGAAAAAATGTCAGTGGGAATCCATCTTTTAAGTTCAACTTTTATCATTATGTGTTAGAACTTGTAAATTATTAAGGATATTGTTTAAAAGATAATATTATATCGTTATCTTTCTTTTCTAATGCTTGAGTCTGTACTATATATCACATATACCACTTTCATTGAATCAGAAATCTAGAACACATACATCTTGAACATAAATGAGAATAACAACATATTCATGATAATTAATAAGACTAATGGCCTCTAAAACGTTGCTACTAATAGCATAACTATAGATTCATCGAAATACATATGATAAAATCGAAGAACTTGCAATATTAGGCAAAAATAATATTACTGCAACAATGAAAAAAATGAGACGAATCGAAAAATAAATAAGAAGAAATTCAGAAACCTAAAACCATTTAACTTCAATTCGTGATAGCACCAGCCACTAAGCAACACCGAGCAGCACCAAGCAGGAGTGTAGCACCAAGCAGCACCGAGCAGAACCGAGCAGCACCGATAAAAAATAGAGCCTCGAATTTGAAAAAGAAGAGGTAGTCACAGTGGGTGAGAGACTGAGACTTGAGAGTTGTGAGAGAGGAGGGAGAACCGAGATTAGGAGATTGGAGTGGCTGACTGGTTAAAACTTAAAACCCTAAAATTATGACTTTTAGAATTTAGAGTTTTAGACTTTTAGTTTTCTCATGTATGGCCATATGGGTTGATTGATGGGTTGGGTCAAAGTCCTCAAAGCCCATATGGCCATATTAGATATTACAGATTTGTAATTTGTAAAATAAAATTATTAGAAATATAAGTAGTAAAGTAAGTACTAAGTACATAAATAGGATTTTTATAATAAATATGCGGGGAAGGATGGGGGTGGGGCGGGGAGGGCGGGGATGGGACGGGGCGGGCGGGGATGGGGCGGGTCTAACATAAAATCCACACCCGCTCCACCACCCATTGCGGGGACAATTTTAATCCCCATCCCCGCCAAACCTAGACCCATCCCCGCCCCAATTGGGCGGGGATGGGGCGGGTCTCCTACTTGACCCGCCCCACTGCCATCCCTACAGAGTACAAACGACATGTCAACATCTACTCGAATTTAATGAATTGAGGATGAACTTGTCAGATCTTTGCGACTTATTAACAATGTATGCGATTGAATTGAGGATGAACTTGCGAGATCTTTGAGACCCATATCATTTTTTTTCCCTATTTTGCAGAAATTTTAGTGTTTTATAGGTGGATTTTGGATGTGAATTTGTGGATAAAAGAAATTAAAGGAGGAAAGGGTTTGGGGAGATTGAGGGGATGTGTTGAGCAACTTGTTGCATTTTTTTTGTTGGTTTTGTGCAGGAGACATTCACTCGAATTTGTACTTAAATTTATAAAGTGCTAATGCTCCTAATGAGCAAGTGAATTCTTTTCATTCTTAGAGCTATTGGTGTAATCCCCCATAATTTTAAAGGAATTTATAAACATATTTTAGTATTTATATATTTATAATTTAGTTTTAAAATGATTTAATTATTTAAAAGGGTTGACTATTTAAAAGTCAAAGGAAATTATTTTAAGGATTTAAGAAAGTTAAAAATATTTTAATTGATCATGCTTTGATAAAAGTTTAAATACTAATTTATATTGGAAAAGAAGTCTAATGGACTTGAGGAACCCAAAATCCTAAATGGATAAGGAAAAGGAGTCATATTGATGATAAAAGTTCTAATTTGTTTATCCTATTCATCATCAATTTTAGTTGAGCTCAATCTCCTTTTCCTATGCCCAAAAGTGAAACACAAAGAATATTTTTTTCTCTCTCCTCTTCTTCAAAACACACGGCCAATCCATTCTCTCTCCTTTTCTCACGTTTTTCTCGATTTCTTCTTCTTCAAGTAACGTTTCTTCTTCCACAAGAAACGTCACAAATCCTTCAAACCGTCAAGTCAGGCGTCGAACTGCTGCTGTCATGCACTTCCTGTTTCCGACACACCTCTCTTTTCCTTGGTTCTTTGTTTCTTTGGTTGATTTCTTTTCTTCTTCCTCAAGATTCCATTAAAGACTATGTTTTTATGCTTTCTTTTATTGTTAATCATGATTATTGGTTTTAATTTAATATTTTAATAAATAATCTTGATTCATATATATTATATATTACAAGAATAAAAATTCAGATTTGTTTATTATGGTAAGATTGAAGCTTTAATCATTAAAGCATGGATTTTTAGGGTTTTAATTACTCAAAAACCATAGTAGCATGTTATATACTATGAGATTGGTTTAGATTATGATTTTAATCATGTTTATACATGTTGAAAGAGGGTTTTATGATTTTTAAAGTTGTTGAAATTTCAGAAAGGATTTTATTTATGGAGTTTTAAGAATTTTAATTACTAATATGGTAGTACTATGCTAGGAATTAAAAGTAATTGAAGTTTTGATATTAAAATCAGCTTTTGAATATATTTAAAGGGGATTTTAAATAGGAAAAATTGACAAGAGAGGTCTGAACTATGGCCGATAATTTTTAAAAGGTACCAACTTTGGATTAACCTGTGGAGGTCCTAACTATGTGGGGTCCTAACTTTTATTGGTCCTTACAGGTTGCCAACCCGCAGAAACCGGTAAACCCTCACGTGACTTCATTAAAAAGGCACGTTAGGTTGCCTTGTAGCCTAAAATCTTTCTTTCTCTCTTTCTTTCTCATTCTTTTTGTCTTCCTCTATCTCTCTTTCTTTCTCTGTGTTAATCTCCAATGGAAGCGCAAAAATCTGGCAACTCTGGATCTATCAACTCCAAAAGTGAAGCAATTGTAAGATGCAACCATGGAAATATGGCAAAACTGAGGACATCGAAAAACAATGGAAGCTATGGGAAAAGGTTTTACGGCTGTTCAATGTGGCCAGTAAGTATTCTTCCCCATTTTAGGGTTTTCTGTGTTTTTTTTATTCTTAATTGCAATTTCAAGATTAATGAAATTGTTGCGCTTTTTTGTTGTAGAAGCATGATTGTGAATTTTTCTTGTGGGGGAGTGGGGCAATGTTTACAAAAGGGTGCAACCAATGTGAGGACTTGCAGTCACAGCTAATGGAACAATACACAACAGTTTCTGAGCTCGAATTAGGTTTTAAAACATTGGAAGAGAAGCTTGGAAAACTAAAGTTGAAGAAGGATAGTATGACAGTGTCTATGCATCAAATGAACGCTGAGATGATAATAATGCGTGGGGAAATGCAGAAGACAGCTAGGCGACAGAGATATGCTATAATGGGGATGGTTGTTTCATGGATGTTGTTAGCTTACTTTTGGATGTGTAAGGAGTGAAATTGACATCAGGAAGTTAGATGTTTCATGGATGTTGGATCTTTATGTAGGTGTTTAGGCTGGTTAAAGTGCCATAGATGGCTTATTTTGTGGGCTTCAATTTCATGAATGTAACAACTTATGAATGATTATGCATTTTGGATGAATGAATGAATCCTATTCTAACATACTTTGTGTATTACTCTTTCATGTATTTGTAAATATAAAGAAACAAAAGTAATTCAAGTGTATTGATTGACACACATGTAATTTAAATATCAATAACTATCAACAATGGACAATTATATCATAGAGATTGATTGTAACAACAGTTGCACAAAATAGATCAAGTTTGTTCCAAAACCAGAATAGTGTGGCCAAAATACAGAATATTGTTCCCAAAACAGAATTGGACATATAACAATTTTAGCTTGTTGATGCTTGGGTTGATGGTTGACTTGAAACCACAGTTTCTCCAATGATTCTTGGTACTCTTCCTCCCTGTGCACATGACATCAAAAAAGTGTAAGTTCAAATTGATAACAACAAAAAAGTAACACCTCTTGAACAATTATTGTGAGCTTCTTACCCCCACATAAGTAGAACCATCATCAGCTATGAAAAAACCCACTCCTGTAGGCACCTATTATTTTGGGACAGGTGAAAATGGTGAACTTGGAAATATTGAGAAAACAGAGGGAAGTCAAATGGTTAACTTACAGTGGTTGTAGCTTTCTTCCCACCTCTTGAACCCTTACCTCCTCTCCCACCCTTACCACCTCTTGAACCCTTCCCTCCTCTTCCTGCTGTGCTTGGATGTGGGTCTGAGCTGCTTGGATCAACATTTGTAGATCTCTTTCCTCCTCTTGAACCCTTCCCTACCCTGATGACCCTTCCTCCTTTTCCAGTTCTGCTTGGCTCTGCTATTGCATCCAAATGAGGCTCATTCTGAGCACCATGCTGAGTTGAAGCATCAGATGTCTTGGCCTTCTTGTGAGGTGGATGAGTAGGAGCTTTGTCTTTATTTGGACAAGTCCTCTTGTTATGGCCCTTAACTTTGCATACTATACATGTCATTTCAACCCCATGTTTGGTTAATCTCCCAGGCTTTTGGGGGTTTTCATGTGGGTCTTTTCTCCTACATATTCTTGGTCTCCCAGGACCAACTTTAATGGGTGGTGGGATGAGAGGAGAAGTGACTAGTGGCCAGTGTCTTTCACTTACTAGAGGTGGGATTGACCCAGCACAAGATCTCAGGTTATTCTCTCTGGTGTACACTAGGTCCACATAATCTTCAGCATCTCCTCTACAGAAGAATATGTTGGCTACAACATGACAACAGGGGATACCAGTGAGGTCCCACTTCCTGCATGTGCAAGATCTAGCTTCAAGGTCAACTGTTACACTATCCATATGATAGTTGACCTGAAATATTGTATTTGTTGATGGAATTGGAGTGCAGTTGGCAGCTAGATTTTTTTCCTTCTCCAATCTAGCTTGAATCCTAGGACACAACTTTGCAGAGCTGGCCTCCATTTCCTGTCTTTTAACCACCAACCTTTGCATCAGGGCAGTCCTTATATCCTCCAGCATGTAAATGAGATGTTTGGTTCTTGCATTGATGATATACCCATTGAATGTCTCTGATAAATTGCTAGTGATCACATCTGTCTTGCTAGCTGTCTTCAGAAATGCCCTACAAAAGACATCTGGATTATGTTTCCTAAATGCAGCAACAACATCACTATTAACCTCTGACATCTCTTCCATTGCATCATTGAAATCAGCCACACTATAGGCTTTAGCAGCTTTCCAGAATATCAATTTCATCTCATCACCTTTAAAGTCCTTGTGCCAATGTGCAAAAATGTGTCTTGCACAGTGCCTGTGCTCACATTTTGGCAGTATTTTTGGCACAGAACTTATAGTAGCCTGCAAGTAGATTGAACATAGCATGAGATTAATCATAACATTAATACTGAACCTTTCATGAAAAGAAAAATTGTTAGACTGACCAAGTGTTCATCATCAGATACAATAGTGAGATCCTCTCCCTCACCTAAATTGAGGGAATGTTAAAGCCGAGTCAAAAACCACTCCCAAGAAGAATTGTTTTCCCCCTCCACAATTGCCCACGCAACTGGGTACATCTAGTCATTTGAATCCCTACCAGTAGCTGCCAACAGTTGTCCACCTAGAAATGTTTTGAGGAAACAAGCATCTATGCTTAAAAATTTTCTGCAACCTTCAATCCACCCTCTCCTAACACCATCAAAGCATATGGATAACTTTTGAAATACTGGGACCTTCTCATTCCTTTTTGCAGGAGCATGAACCAGTTCAATTATAGTGTCAGGGCAGCTAGCTTTGATGGCAACTATATATCTGCCCAGCTTCCCATAATGATCAAACATGGATCCATGGAGGAGCCTATAAGCCCTGTATTTGACTTTATAAGCTAGGGCTCTCTTAATTAAAACCTTGTAACCCTTCCTCACAGTATCCATAATCTCCTTAGCTAGCCAGTGAGGCCTAGCCTTAAAGATTTCAAGCAGTTGCTTTGCCAGCCAAGATGACTTCATTTGCCTATTGCTATCCATGTTCCTTGTGCAACTGTGTGCACTGTCAACAGATTTGACAACAAAACATGCCCTCCTAGTATCCCAAGATCCATACAACCTAAAGGGACATCCTTTCTTGCATCTAACTTCCATCCTCTGCTGCCTCTTTTTATTACTACTTGAAAAACTCAAATTCCTACCTTGTTGCACAGCAAACATAGCTACTGCTTCTCTAAAGCATTCCCTATTTGGAAATCTCTGCCCCACTATCCAGGAAAAGTTGTTGTAATCAATGTCTCCAGGAATCAATAACCCCCTGCCTGTCCTCCTAGGCCCTCTGTCCTCTCCTTCAACGTCACTGTTCTCAGGAGTGTGAATATCATCTTCACTGTCCTCATATTCACTCAGAAACCCACTCTCACTATGTGGTTGTTTTTCATTTCCCCCTCTTATCTTTCCATCTGCAGCTTCCCTTTGCAACTATTGTGCAATTTCAAACAGTTTGGTGTTGGTCCCTCTAACTTTACTTCTTGCAATCCTCAGTTCATCATCACTGGTTTCAGGATAATCACCATCAACAATTGTCTCAATTTCATCCTCACGCACCTCCTTATACTCCTCATTCAACAGATCATATAACTCATCTTCACCGATTTCAGATTCGTCTACATACTCAGATGAATCACTTTCATTTGACCCTTCAGTGCTAGGTTCATACCTAGAGGAGTCACTATTGTCTTCTTCACCAATTAACTCCCTCCATGTAAGAGGACTCTCAGGCCTGTTGTCATACCAGTCATAGTAATCATGTGGAAGTGTTTCCTGGTCATCTATGAAAGGTTCTTTGGTGGACTCATTAAAGAAGGCAGTTGGAGCTGAAGGTGTTTGTGATGGGGCTTGTGCTGATAGTGAGGTGGGAGGACAGTCTACAGATGTAGCTGAAGGTGTTAGTGAGGGAACTTGTGCTGACAGTGAGGTGGGAGGACAGTTAACAGTTGTAGCTGCAGGTCTTTCTAGGGGAGACTTATTTGCAAAAGGGTTCTCAGAGAGTATCTGAACTTCTTGTAGCCTAAGACTAGACCTAAGTGGGGGCAGTACTTGTGGGCCCTTTTTCTTACCAAAGCACTTGAGTTTTTCTGGCCTTTGTTTTAGGAGGGAGGGTTTACTTGTGGGCACTTCTGGTTTTATTTGCTGAACAGGTACACATGGCTTAAAAGGCTGACTCCCAGGCTTTGGTTCAGGCCCAGGTTTTGATCCAGGCCCACTCCTTCCATTTAGTTCAGGCCCATTTGGTTCAGGTCCATTTGGTTCAGGCCCATTTGGTTCAGGCTCAGGTATTGACATACTGGCTTCAGGCCCTTGACTAGGTTGAGTTTGGTCAGGCCCCTCATTGGGTTCAGGTTGCTTAGTGGCCCAGTCTAAAAGGTTCCCTTCCACCATTTGAGGTTCATCAACCCCATGTAATACAAACAGGTCAATACACCTGCTTTTCAATGCTATTTTTCCCATCTCTAACACCTCCTTATCTCTGTAAACAATTCTCAAACCATCATCTAGTGTCTTCCTAGGAATGAGGTAAATTTTTTTATCAATTACCCTATAAGTACCACATTTTTTGGCCATATCTTCCGAAAAAAACCAACACAGTTCATCAGGATCAACAGGAAGGTCCTCCTACCTACACCAATGTATTCGATACCCTTATCAGTTTATTTTTGCAAATTCCCCCATGCCAAAATCTTAAGGTCACAATATCCATCACTTGCAAACTACAGTAGTAAATGAAACAACAAGAAAATAATCAACATTTTGCTTTCACAATTCAATTCATGGAGCATAAAACAAAAAAAAAAATTGCAAACCACAAAAGTTCAACCTTTACTAAACAGAAAAAATTTCCAGACCACAAAAATTCTACCAAAAAATTCGTTGCTCAAACTAAACACCATCGGAAAAAAATTCAAGCTTTACAAGCAAAGAAGTTCAAGATAATTCACTTACTAGGGTTTCTTCAAAATCGCGAAACTTGTCTGCACAGTAACGGTGATGGAGGAGGAAGATGGAGGAGGAAGATGAACAGTTGAGGGTGTTAATTTTAGGGGGAAAACAATTTAATGAGTCTGTTAATGGCCAACTTGAAAAACTTACTTTCATTAAACATCATATGGGACGCTGTTTATGACCTATGTTTCCAGTTACAAGTCACACAGGACCTATAAAAGTTAGGACCCCACATAGTTAGGACCTCCACAGGTTAATCCAAAGTTGGTACCTTTTAAAAATTATCGGCCAAAGTTCAGACCTCTCTTATCAATTTTTCCTTTTAAATATTTTAGAGTTGCTGTATTTTTATTTAAGAGTATTGATTTTAGTTTATGTTGATTTCTAGGCAGAGAATATTCTCTAGGAGTCTTTTCAGAAGTTAAAAGTGGTACGCCGACTAGTTTACACAAGGTACGCACATACCTGTGTGCTATGTGATTAGTATCGTGATTTAAGGAGAAAGAAATTTTAGTATCATGTATAGGAACTCTATATGTTCATATATGATTTCAGTATTTGATTTTTATATGTTTTATGCCTGTGTGCAAGCATGTGATTTGAGGTTTATTATGAGTACTAGATTGTATCTTTGTATGGAATATTTGATACAAGCATGAAAAAGGGAATTTATTTATTATTTCGCATGAGGAATTAATATATGTTATAGAGATTGAATCTTGTTATTCATGTATTCCCTGACAAGTATTATTTTCACTATCTTATGAGGACTGTGGGCCTTATTTGGTAAGTTGATAAATTATGCCTTTGTAAAGGTAAGTTTGATTGTTGGCTAGGTTCAACAAATAAGAAAGTTTGAGATTAAAAGAAAATAATCTTGGGTTGTAAGTTGTGATTACTTGTTAAATCCTAAGATAAAACAAGTTCAGTTGTGACTATTTGATTACAATTCCTGTGTTGCTTGTATATGTGTCATAACAAGTAATAATTGGTAATTAACGTAAAGTGTAACGAGAATAGTTATAGTCTTTAGACTGCACGTCTAGAGTTGGACATTAAGGGTTGGAGTACATGGTGGTAGCCCATGGCTTTTCCAGGAGATGGATTGATCATCATCCCTCTTTTACTTTCAAAAGTTCCTCGATATCGCAGGTCATTCTGGAATATGAAGTCGCGTCCGTATTTCGTCTTCTTAGTGAAGGCATTAGTTGATAAGTCAACTCAGTTCTAATAACTATTCCATTGAAGTAATAAAAAGATGTTTAGAGTAAGTTTAGTTAAAGTTATCTGCAGATTAATATATGATTATATTATTATTTATCCTTGCATGTTATTTATTTAGTATCATGTTAGGAATGTTTATATTAGTATGTAGCACTCAGCTTTGCTGATTACGTGCTTTATTTGTGTGCGTGATCATGGCTTTGCCTTATTGATCCTATGATGATCCATTTTGGTGAGCAGATTCTTTAATGCATTGACATTACAGGTTCGTAGATGTGCATCATTGGTAATCTGGAATGGAGAGAATGTGTAAACTAGTATGTTTTATTTTTTTGCATTAATAGGAACGTATTTTATTAAGTTTGTTTGAGTAGACTCATTTAGATTGTTTGATTTCTAAATACTTATTTATAATAAAAGTTTAAAGTTTAGTTATATGTTTTCCGCTGCAAAATTCTCAATAAGCCGATACGTTATCACACGGGCAATAATACTTGGGTAATTTATTAAAGTTTTATATTACAAAGGTATTTCTGAAAAGAAATAATTATTGGGGTGTTACAAGTAGAGAGAGATATACATTAGCACCCCACAACAATATCAAAGCGAGAAGATGATGGAACAACCAGGCCAGGGACAATCACATCGGTTTTGGGGGTGGTTTTGGCCCGGTGGAGAGTTATGTTTTATTTTCTGTTTTTCTATTTAATTGATAATTGCTTTTAGAAAAGGAAACAAAACTTAAGTGATTTTTTAATTTGTCAATCAGATAACCAGTTGAAATGGCCCAATTTAGGAAGACGTGGGTCATAGGTGGGATTATTCCCAAACTACTAAGAAGTGGGACTATTATAAGAAGACGGGCCAAAGGTGGGATTATTGTTATCAATTTCCTTTATATACTTCATGAAATGATATAAAAACCTAACATTCTAATTGTAATTGTTTAAGAAAGTTTGAAAATCCAAATAAACCCAAATTTCATTCTCTTTCTTGAATTAACGTTAAAAGTGTTGATTAAGTGCCATGCAAAAAATAAAATAAAAACCTGCATAATCATTCTTAAAAGCTTGAGCAAATTGAAAATTGGAAGAAAACCCCAAAACCCATTGACTCTTTCTCTCCTCTGTTCACGACCTTCTGTTGGCCCAGTGTAACGTCACACATTTGATTGACCCATCAAAGTTTTAAAGTCAAATGTTGACTTATATTAATGGGTGATCATCTAAATTAATTAATTTGGGCTTATTATTAAGCATGGCTTGTTTAAATTAATTTATGGGTTTTTTTCACCAAATACCCCTAACAAATTAAAAATTCACAATATACCCTCAATGTTTCAAATATTCACCATATACCCCTGACTATTCGAAAAAGTTCACCAGATACCCTTTTTCTAACTGTTGTTAACTTACTGTTAGCTTTATTTACCATTTTGCTACAATTAAACCCTAGCCCTAAAATCTAACCCTAATCATTAATCCCTAACCCACCTCCTACCCTTTACCCCAGCCCCCAGCCCCCACCCCCCTCCCCCTCCCCCTCCCCTCTAACCCACCGCAGCCCCCACCCCCTCCCCTAACCCAGCCCACCCCCACCCTCTAACCCAGCCCACCCCCACCCCTCCCCTTTAACCCAGCGCGGCCCCCACCCCTCCCCTCTAACCCGGCCCACCCCCACCCCTCCCCTTTAACCCAGCGCAGCCCCCACCCCTCCCTCTAACTCAGCGCAGCCCCACCCCCTCCCTACCACCGTAGCCCCCACCCCATCCCATCCCCTCTACCTAGCGCAACCCCCACCCCCTCCTCCTGCCACCGCAGCCCCTACCCCATCCCCATCCCCTCTAACCTAGCGCAGACCCCAACCCCTCCTCCTGCCACCGCAGCCCCCACCTCATCCCCCTTCCCTCTAACCTAGCACATCCCCCACCCCTCCTTGCCACCGCAGCCCCACCCCATCCCCCTCCATTCCCTTTCGATTTCCGCCATTAATCCTCTCCCCTCTCTTGTCCTCGTCTTTCGATTTGCGCAACCCTCAATTCTCGTCCTCATCTTGCGATTTGCGTTTCAAATCTTGCTTGAGTTGCGGAAATCCGAGGAGGGTGTAATTCGAAGGGGGGGTTTGCGAAGATTTGTCAATTTCTGGCGGTTGGGGACTCAAATTCCACCGCGAAAACTCGTGTGTGCTTTCTGGCAGTTGCGGACTCAATATCCGACAACGGTTTTCAAATTCGAAGGGGGGGACTCGAATTCGGCCGCGAAAACTCGAATCCGAAGGCGGGTGTTGCGCTGGTGGAGAGGAGGGGGAGGGGGCAGTTGGATGGGGAGGGTGGGGGCTGGTGGAGGGTGGGGGAAGGGTGGATAAAGCTAACAGTGAGTTAGATTAAGATTAAGGTTAGAGTTAGATTAGGATTAGGGTTTAGAGTTTAGGGTTAAGGTTTAAGGGTTAATAATGGAAAATGGTAAATAAAGCTAACGGTGAGTTAACGACAGTTAGAAAAAGGGTATCTGGTGAATGTTTTCGAATAGTCAGGGGTATATGATGAATATTTGAAACGTTGAGTGAATTTTTTAATTTGTCGGGAGTATTTGGTGAAAAAACCCTTAATTTACACTAGGGGAAAAAAAGAAAGGGTTGCGGTTTTCCTAAAAGCGCAGCCCTACTAGTGAAGGGCTGCGCTTTTTTCAAAAAGTGCAGCCCTACATAGCAGAAGGGATGCGCTTTTTAAAAAAGCGCAGCCTTTCTGCTATGTAGGGCTGCGCTTTTTAAGAAAAGCGCAGCCCGTCTTAATAAAATTTGAAATAAAAGAGTACGCGGGCTTCAAATATTAAGCGGGCTTCGTCAAATATATTATCCCTCATTCTCTTTCCTCTCTCACGTCCCTCATCCCTTTTCATCCTTCTCTCACGTCCCTCTTCCCTTTCCTCCTTCTCTCTCATCCTCTCTTCTCTCTCAAAACTCCCAGAAACGTTGCGACAAAAACCCTGAAATGATTTGCACTAATCATGCCAACGGAGTCCGATTGCCTATTGTGATACCTTTTCGGAAGCGCAACGGGCCAACGAGTCAAACTCACTGCTATGCCGTGATGTTTAGGCTTTTTAAGCCATCCGAGTTCGTTTAAGGCTCCAAATAGGCATTTTAAGTATTTCCGAATTTTTTTTCCTTAATTATGTATTAGGGTTTTGTTTTATGTATTTAAACATTATTAGGTTAATGTTTGGAGGTAGTTCTTGTATTTACAGATCTATAATTTATTAATCTTTGTTTTGATTAATGTTCTTGTATTTTCACATCTATAATTTCTTCTCTTCTGTATATTAGTTTTTGTTCCTTTTCGTTTCGTTCTTTTTTGTTGGTTTTGGGTTTAGTTGCATTGTAGATCTATAATTTCTTCTCTTCTGTATATTTGGGTTTAAGTTGCATTATAGATATATAATTTCTTCTCTTCTGGATTTGGATGGTTTACTTTAAAGTTTAATGCAAATGTTAAAATTCCGAAAATGTGAGATTAATAGTAAAAAAATGTCGAAAAAAAAACTCAAATTTTTATATTAATAAAATTATCATTTCTTCACATCTTTTGATTATGTTTTACAAACATCTAAAATTTGTGTTACAAATTTTTGGCAAGCACGGTGGGACAATCTCTACCACTCATCTTTTTCTCCAAACAGAGTTTAGATCTTTCCCAAGAAATGACACCAAAGAAAAACATCTCTCATCCTGATATGGAGAACACTAATCAATTCTAGCGGATTTTATTGATGACATAACCCTTGGTTTTCATACTAGGGGTATGAAGAAGGCTGTTGTCGAAAGTGCTGCTTCCAACTTGTGAGCGACATCTATACCTCCCAAATTGCGCGCTAAACCAAGTGTTTCATCCATTTCATAATCATCCGTGGCGCCACTTTTCTTTGTAGCGCTCGAAGTTGCTGTGCTCAATTCAAACCCTTTCACACATGAGAAGTGAGACGATGCTCTGTTCGCAAGGTTCTCCTCAAACGCCCTCTTCAAACCATTGAACGTGGCCGGCGATGATGATAGTAGCAGTAATTCCTCCCCCTTTATCACATCTGTCAATTCTGCATTTGTTCAAAGCAATTTAAGCCTCAAAACACGATGTTGCTACTGTCATGGTACAAGAATCCAAAACACTTGAAGAATTTGTTCAAAGGATGAAGGATGGAGAAGAAAAAGATGCCCAGATTGCTGCCTTGTAGAAGAAGCTTGGAAAATGCCCTATTGAAAGTGATTCAGACGCCAACAACGATCGAAGCCGCGAATCCAAACATAGCTCAAAGGGTGAAAAGCCAGAAGGTGATTCATTAACTGTTCAAACAATCCAGGATATGATAGCTAGTGCGGTCGAAATGCGATTGGTTGGAGATACTCATAGCAATCATCGTTATATAAAGCCAGATACCAAGAGGATTAACAAGATGAAAATGCCAAGTAGCTATCAACCACCAAAATTTCAACTATTTGATGGTAAAGGCAACCTTAAGCAACATATAACACATTTTATGGAGACTTGCAACAATGCTGGGACGATGTAAGATTTGTTAGTTAAGCAATTTGTTCGTTCCCTTAAGGTAATCTCCTTCGATTGGTACAAAGATCTTTCACCAGAATCCATCAGTAGTTGGGACCAGATGGAGGAAGAATTCATGAACAGGTTTTACGGTACACGTCGCATTCTAAGCATCACGAAGTTAACCAAGACATAACAATGGAATGACGAGCCTGTTGTTGATTACATCAACCAATGTCGCGCTCTAAGTCTGGAGTGCAAGGATCGCTTGTCCGAAACTTCCGTTGTGGAGATGTGCATTCAAGGTATGAAATGGGATCTCTTGTACATTCTGCAGGGTATAAAACCAAAATCTTTTCAGAAATTAGCAACGCGGGCCCATGATATGGAGCTTACTATTGCCAACCGTGATGGAAGTTCTTAAGAGTACAAGAAGGAGAAGAAGGACTTCAATAAGATTGATAAGCCTTTCAAGAGTTCTGCAAAGTAGTCTTTTGCAATCACCACTACGTCTTTTCCTATGAAGATTTCTGCAAAACCAAAGAATGAACAAAAAAAAGGATCATTCACCAAGAATGTTAAGAAAGATATACTCACGTTAAAAGAACTGCAGGCTAAGAAGAATCCCTTCTCATATTCTGATTTAGCAGGAGTGTTAGAGGATTTGCTCGAGAAAAAGATTATATAATTTCCCGAGTCCAAGCGACCAGAAGAGGCGGGGAGAACAATTGATTCGGACTATGGTCCTTACCATTGTTTAGTAAGCCATCCTATCGAGAAGTGCATTACACTGAAGGAGAAGATCATGCAACTTGCCAATGACGGGAAGATTGTTCTAGATCTTGATGATATGGTAGAGTCAAATCATGCTCCAGTCACTTTGGAAGTCATCCCATCCAACGACCAAATGAAGCAACTAATACTCATTCAGTTCGGAAACCTGGAGCTAGTCATGGTGAAAGTGGGGGATGTGTCATGCACATCACATCATGAGTATTCAAATTTTGTTCCCATACCTCATGAAGAACAAGAAGAGGAAGGTTGGACTTTAGTCACAAGAAGAAAGCCGAAAAAGAAGGTGATGCCAAAGTTAAAACCTCTTCGACAAAGAAAAAGATAACAAGAAAAGAAACAACCCATATGCTCTAAGGCGAAGAAGGAGACAAAACCAATCAGTAAATGGTATTGATCTCCTTGAATAGGAAGCATGAATACTCATCACCTTAGACGAATTCTTTCCTCAAGAATACTTCGGCGAAGTTTCAGTCAATATGGTGACCCTTGATGTGGTGGAAGAAGAAAAAGAGCGAGGTAAACAAAGTCATCTTCCCAAAGAACATCTCAATCATGAGAAGGATCCTGTGAGAGACGCCAAAATACTTGCATTGTCGGAAACAGTCCCTTCCCACATGGGACGACGACAAGCTCTTTCCCTCCCAGAAGAAATGTGATTTGCTCTTGCACGCGCCATAGAAAATCCTACTCATTATACATCTAAGGAGAATATTGAGCAAGGAACTTATGACAACCATCCTGATCCATGTGCAACACGTAATGCAACCTTGGCATTCACAGATGCTGGTCTTATGTTGGGGTCAAAACCCCATATCAGACCTTTGTTTATTTGTGGGTATATTCGAAAACAAAGGATCAACCACGTTCTTATTTATGGAGGGTCAGCGGTCAATATCATGCCTAAGGCTACTATGGAGAAGTTGAAGATCACCATGGAGGATTTCTTCGAAAGCTGCTTGATGATACAAGGATTTAATTTAGGAGGTCAACAAGCTATGGGAATTACCAGATTTGATTTGTCTATAGGAGAGATGATGACAACCACAGTCTTCCATATTATTGACTCGAAGACATCATATAACTTGTTACTAGGGCGACCATGGATACATGAAAATGGCATTGTGGCATCAACCTTGCATCAATGCCTCAAATACTATACTAATGGAGAAAGAAAGGTAAGTGCAGATGTGAACCCATTCTCCAAAGTTGAGTCACATTTTGCCGATGCGAAGTTCTATATTGAGTAGCAAGAGCCTCGGAGGTCATGCCAATAGAGATTGCATCTACGGGAAAGAGTGTCGTTGTCTAGCAAGAGCCAATCAAGGAGGATGTTCGTTCAAAGAAACTTGCAGTAGTAAAGATCATAGAGATCAATGAAAACAAGGATGAGAAGGTCTCTTTAAAACAAGACGAAGCCAAGCATAGCTCGACATCGCCAATGCTGCGCTATATTGCAATGTCCAGGCATAAGAAAGCTCACTCTCCTTTTGCACAATGTGAGGGCGATCAAGCAAAAATGAAACTACCAAATCAAGGTGAAAGAAGACAAGCTATTACTGAAAGAATGACTTTACTAGTGCAAAAAATAAATGACTCAAAAATAAGCAGTGTACCCCTTCGAGGGTTTGAGAAATCATGATATATCCAAGTTCGAGAAAAGAAGGCTTTAACCTAGTTGCTTATAAGCTTATGGAGAACTCTAGATACAAGTTTTCTAATCCGGAGCCTATGGGGAAGGTCATAGAAGCTAAAGCTTATGGCCTTAACGAGACTCTGCAAAAACCTCCAATAGCAACGAGAGCATGTTTTTGTGAAAAAATTTGGCCAGGATTCACGGAATCTAAGCCATTTAGAATAAAAGCACGGCAAAAACCAATACAAGCAACAAAGTACATTGTAGTTGAAAAGTTGGAGGAAAGTGAAGGAGAAAATACTTTTGTAACACCCCGATAGTTCTCTCTTTTCATAAATACCTTTTCAATATAAAACATAGAGAATTACCAAAGCATTATCGCCTGTGTGATAACATAACGGCTTATTCAGAATTTTGCAGCGGAAAACAAATAACTAAACTTCATACTTGCTTTAATATAATAAATAAATAAGTACTTATTACCAAACACACTATAAGTGTCTACTTCAAACCAAACATATTATAATATGTTCCTACTAAAGTAGTAAATATAATAATAGATTATACAAACTCTCCATTCCCAGATTCCCAATGATGCAACATCTGCGAACCTGTAAATGTCAATGCTCAAAAGAATCTTCTCACTAAAATGGGTCATCATAGGATCAATAAGGCAAAGTCATGATCAACAATCACAAACAAAGCACGTAATCAGCAAAGCTGAATACTACATAGTATTACATAAACATTCCTAACATGATACTAATAAATAACACGCAGATATAAATAATAATATAACAATATAACATTCTGCAGATAACTTCTACTGAACTAAGCTTTAAACATCTTTTTATTACTTTAATGGAATAGTTATTGGACTTGAGTTGTCTTATCTAAACTTGCCTTCACCTAGGAAGACGACGGGCTCGACTTTGTATTTCAGAATGACCTGCGATATCGAGGAACCTTTGAAAAATAGGAATGGTGATCAAACCATCTCCCAGAAAAAACCATGGCACGCTCACCATGTACCCCCAACTCCTAATTGTCCAACTCCAGACGTGTACTAGTTTAAAGTTTATGAGTATCCAAGTTGCAATTTACGTGATTTATACTTTATTACTTGCTATGACACGCACAAATAACACAACAACATCAAATCAAACATTCACAATTGAACTTCTTTCTATCTTAGGATGTAATAAGTGATCACACAACTTACAATCCAAGATTACTTCCTTTAATTTCAATCTTTCTTATTTTGTTGAACCTAGCCAACAATCAATCTTACCTTTCACATGCATAACTTATCAACTTACCAAATAAGGCCCACACTCCTTATAAAGTAGTGAAATTAATATTGTAAGGGAACACATGATTCAACATGTTTCAATCTCAATAATATATTAATTTCTCCATGTGAATTTATAACTAAAGTTCTTATCCACATGCTTGCATCAATAATTCCATACAAACATGATTATCTTTAACTCATAATCAATCTCATATTAACATGTTTGCACACAGGCATAAAACATGTAAAATTTAATCATACTAGAAATCACATACGAACTTATAAAGTTCCTACACATGATACTACAACTTTTCCTTCTTAAATCATGATACTATATCACATAGCACATAGGTATGTACGTACCTTGTGTGAACCAATTGATAGGCCACCTTTAATCACTTAAAAGTCACCTACTGAATATTCTCCGCCTAAGATAATCAATTTAAATTAAAGTTAATACTCTAAATAAAATACAACAACTCTAAAATACTTTAAATCCCCTTTAAAAATATTCAAAAGCTGTTTTTACTATTAAAAACTTCAATTACTTTTAACACCTAGCATAGTACTACCATGCATACTAGTAATTAAAATCCTTAAAAATCCATTATTAAAACCCTATTTTAAAATTCCAGCAACTTATAAAATTATAAATCTCTCTTTAGACATACATAAACATGCTTAAATTCATAATTTAAAAGAATCTCATAGTTTATAACGTGTTACTATATTTTCCAACATTAGTGGAAAAACCCCCACCGGATGCGGTCAAAACTAGCCTTTCAGTTGTGATTTTGGTCCGCATCAGGTGGGGTCGCAGTAGCTCTCTAACAAATTTTGATGCGGTCCAAAACCGCATCAGAAACCATAATCTAATGCGGTTCTAATGTAAAACTGCATCAGATTATGGGAACAATCTTATGCGATTTTACATTAGAGCCGCATCAGAATTGGTAAATTGATGTCTAAAAAAATGCAGACCTGCAAGCTGCAGGTCTACACTATGCCACATCCAAAATTATAAAGCAAGGCTTGATTAGTGTCAACTATAGAAACAATATATATATATATATATATATATATATATAATATATTATATATATATATATATATATATATATATATATAATATATATATATATATAGAAACAATCCAAAATTGTACAAAAATATCATACCAAAATTACAAAATATGTACCAAAATATACAGTTTAACAATGGAAAAAACGAAAATTACAAAAAACGAA
This sequence comes from Beta vulgaris subsp. vulgaris, assembly GCF_026745355.1. Taxonomy (NCBI): domain Eukaryota; kingdom Viridiplantae; phylum Streptophyta; class Magnoliopsida; order Caryophyllales; family Amaranthaceae; genus Beta; species Beta vulgaris. The sequence continues at coordinate 23,135,082 of NC_079206.1, forward strand.
AAAAAAATCAGATCTAACTAAAAAATACAAACGAAAAAATGTATTGAAACAAACTAGAAAATCAAATCTAACAAAAAAAAAATGAAAAAACATATATATAGTCAACGAAAGTTACAAAAAAAAAAAGAACTAGATCTAACTAAAATTATAAACTATAGAAAATTTAACTCATAAAAAGAAAACTATCATTAAAATGCTAAAAATCGACAAAAAAAACCTTAATGTTACTAAAACACTTGCCGGAAACGACGAAAATAGAGGAGATGCTTCTCGCTTCACTTGCGCATCTTCGTTCGTGAAAAATGAATGGCTCGTGGAGGAAATGATGAGGAATTGCGGGTACTTGCTGGAGACGACGAACGAGCCATATAATTGTTGGTGAGGAAGATGAAGAGAGTGAAAGAGGGAACTGAGAGTGCGTAGATCGAAGAAAAGGAGAGAAGAGGATGAAAAAGAGAGTGAGATTGGGAGTTTCAAAAAGGGCTGAGGGTGGGTGGCTGGGATCTAGGGTTTCTAGAGAGGAGAGAGGGAAGAGGATGGGTGGGAGTTTGGGAAGATTGAAATGGGATTTAGGGTTTCGTAAGAGGGAAATAGGGTGGGTGGCCATGCGTTTTTTTTTAATATGATGAAATGGGCTCAAAGAAAATGGGCCACACAAAATTAAAACTGGGCCACGTGGTGTTTGGGCGAATTTTTTGAGCGAAAATTTTACTGATTTTCTGATGCGGTCCAATAAACCGCATCAGATTTTTTAAAAACCGCAACGGTTTTTTTAATCTGATGCGGTCCTGTTGGACCACATAAGATTTTTCGGCTAACTTTTCCTTCTCATTTTTTTGGTTGCGTTTCAGATGCGGTTTTACAAAAACCACATCTGTTACTACGTGACATATAAGGTTTTTCTACTAGTGCAATATTTAACACCTTAAAAATCCATGCTTTGATAATTAAAAACTCAATCTAAAAATGATAACCAAATCTAAAATTTTATTCTTTTAATACATAAGATATACAAATCAAGATAAATTATTAAAACAGTAAATTAAAGTTAATAATCATGATTAGTATTAAAATAAAGCATAAAAACATGATCTTAAATGAAAACTTGAGGAAGAAGAAAAGAAATTAACCAACAAGTCAAAGAACCAAGAAGAGGGAAGAGGCGCCGAACAGAATCCACATGCCTGCGGCAGTGGCGCACAAGAGGAATTGTGATTATGGAGGTGTAATGACATTTCTTATGGAAGAAGAAATGTTACTTGAAGAAGAAGAAACGTTACTTGAAGAAGAAGAAAGAAAACTTGAGAGAACAAAAGCCACGTGAAAGAGAGAGAAAGTCTGCTGGTATGAGGGATGAGAGAGAAAATAAATTCTTGTGTGGTAAAATAATTGGGTCTAAGGTATATATAAAGAGGCTTTTTCCTTTTGGGATTAGGAAAAGGAGATTGGGTTCAAATAGAGTTAGATGATGAATAGGATTAATGAATTAGAACTCCTAACATCAATATAAATCATTTTCCTAATCTACTTAGAATTTTGGGTTCCTCAAGCCCATTAAAACTTCTTTTCCAAATCAAATTATTATTTCAAACAGTTTTCAAAGCATGCCTAAACAAAATATTTTTAACTTCCTTAAATCCTTAAGATAATTTCTTTGACTTTCAAAATAGTCAACCTTCTTTAAATAAATAAATAAATCCTTTCAAACTAAATATGTTTAAATATAAATATCTAAATACTAAAATGTATTTATAAAATCCATAAAATTACGGGGGATTACAACTTTGTCAGCCAAGATGGAATCTGTCTTTGACGGGATCAAGCCTACTTCGATTCAACCACAATCTTCGGTGTTTGACAGGCTACAAGGTCGAGAAAATTCTCCGTCATCAAGTTTGATCTTTTAACAGTTAGCCAGAAGACGCGAAGATGCAACACCATGTTCATTTAAAAGGAGCGTCTTCAACAGAATGGGAAAAGACACGCAGTGCAAGAAATATGTCTTCAGTCGGACTAGAAAAAGCAAAATTAACCCCAAACAACAATGGTGACGGAAGGATGCAATAAAGGTGGAAGATAAATTCAAATTAGAAAAGGAGGTTAGAAGCACCATACCATCTCAAATGAAGCATTTCTCAACTTTAGAAGTAAAAGGGGGGGGGGGAGTCTCTTGCTGTGCGAGGCCATACTATAGTTATCACAAATCAAAAGCCCTATACTATCCAAAATGAAGGAAGATGAAGAAACGATTGCCTCCTGCGATCATATCACAGTTTGTGAAGCTGAGAGTCAAGATGAGGAAGTGAAAACGGCTGAAGCCCCGAAAACACTTGAAGATGGAGGTCAGTCTATAGTAGATGATATGAAAGAGTTGAGTCTTTGCACTCCAGATGAGCCACAACCAATTTTTATCAGTGCATTGCTCACCCCCGAAAAAGAAAAGGCGTATCTTGAGCTACTCATGGAGTATGAAGACGTCTTTGCATGGAGCTGTAGTGAGATGTACGGGTTAGATCCGAAAGTGGCAGTACATTGTTTTGCCATAAGGAAAGGGGTTTCATAAAAAACGCAACCTCAATGACGCTTTCGACCTGAGTTGATACCTAAAATTGAAAATGAAGTTAAGAAGCTCGTTGATTTTCATTCGTGAAGTCAAATATCCTACATGGATTCCAAATCATCCCTGTGAGGAAGAAAAATGGTCAGTTGCGTGTATGTGTGGATTTCAGGGACCTGAATAATGCTTGCCCCAAGGATGATTTCCCGTTGCCAGTCACTGAAATAATGATTGATGCTACAACCGTCCATGAAGCCTTATCTTTCATGGATTGCACTGCAGGATACAATCAGATTCTGATGGCGCTAGAAGATCAAGAAGAAACAAATTTTCGCACACCCAAAGGCATATTCTGCTATAAGGTGTTGCCCTTTGGTTTAAAAAATGCAGAAGCCACTTATCAACATGCAATGCAAAAGATTTTTGAATACGTAATGCACAAGACATTTAAGTGCTATGTCGATGATCTTATTGTCAAATCAAACAAGCGAGGCGATCATTTACTTCACTTGCGTGACGTATTTGAGAAATTGCGTAGGTATTAGTTGAAGATGAATCCTATGAAGTGCGCACTTGGGGTCACATATGGATAGTTCTCGGGATTCATTGTGAGACATAGGGGAATTGAGATCGACCAATCTAAGATCATAGCAATCCAAGACATGCAACCTATAAGAAATCTCAGAGAATTACGTGGACTCCAAGGGAGACTAGCCTACATTCGACGCTTCATCTCAAACCTAGTTGGTCAATGCAATCCCTTCAGTCATCTTATGAAGAAAGGTGCTCCATTCGAATGGGACGAGTAATGTCACAAGTTTTTCGAAAGTATCAAAAAGTACTTATTTACACCTTTAATCTTGGGGGAACCGGTTCCTAGAAAGCCTCTCATTCTCTACATCGCAGCTCAAGAAAGATCATTAGGGGCATTATGTGTACAAGATAACAATTAAGGTAAAGAGAAAGCTCTATACTACCTTAGTCAAACATTGGTGGCCGCAGAACTGAATTATTCTCCCACTGAAAAGATGGGAGTAACTTTGATCTTTGCCATTCAAAAATTGAAGCACTACATGCAAGCACACATTGTGCGGGTGATCTCCAAAGCAGATCCCATAAAGTACATCTTGTAAAGGTCAGTGTTGTCCGGGGGAATCGCGAACTGGGAAATTCTCGTAAGTCAACATGACATTGTATACGGCTCTCAGAAGGCAATTAAGGGGTAAGCTTTGGCGGATTTCTTGGCAGACCATCCAACCCCGTCAGATTGGGAGCTCTCAGACGATTTACCTGGAGAAGAAGTCTTCTATATCGACATATTGCCACCATGGATAATGTACTTTGATGGAGATGCACGACAAGATGATGTTGGGGATTGAGTGATTCTTATTTCACCTGAAAAACTTCCTCACGTACTCCTTTTCTCTTACCTAGCTATGTTCCAATAATGTCGCAGAGTACCAGACGCTTATTTTTGGACTTCAAATGGCTGATACATGACCTGGATGTGTATGGAGATTCCAAATTGGTGATACATCAACTGCTTAATGATTATGATGTCAATAAAGAGGATTTGATACCCTACCACAGACATGCTTCACATTTGTTGGAGATATTTGACAACATCAAATTACAACATGTTCCAAGGACTTCCAATAAGATGGCAGACGCACTTGCCAACCTTGGAGCCACATTGGCACTGGGGGCAGAAGAAAGCATGTCAGTCCCAGTTTGCAATCGATGGGTGGTGACACCTCTTGAAGATGGAATAAAAGAAGGTGCCAATGTAGTCTCAGTTTATGAAGTAAACGTAAATGATTGGCATCAACCACTCATAGATTACTTAAAGTATGGAAAGTTGCCAAGTGATCCGAAACACAAGACGGAAATTCGACGACGAGCTCCATGCTTCATCTACTACAATGGGACACTTTATAGGCGTTCATTCCTTGGAACCTGGTTGCGGTGCCGTGGAGACGGATAAGCGGTCAAAATATTAGAAGAGGATCATTCAGGAGTTTGCGGTGCCCAACAAGCTCGTCCAACGCTTCACGATCTGATCAAAAGATTGGGGTATTTTTTGGCCAACCATAGTTCAAGATTCCATGGAATATGCAAAATGATGTGAAGCTTGTCAGAATCATTCCAATTTCATTCATCAGCCTCCGGAGCCGTTGCATCCTTTTGTGACATCTTGGCCATTTGAAGGATGGGGTCTTGATGTTGTTGGTCCAATCACACCAAAGTCCTCAGCCGGCCATGCATACATCCTCACAAAGCACAAACTATTTCTTCAAGTGGGCACAAGCAGTTGCTCTTCAAGAAGTTAAGAAGGAAAATGTCATTGATTTTATTCGAAATTACATCATATATTGCTATGGTATACCTCGTTATATAATCGCAGACAATGACACACCATTTTGCAACAGATTGATAACAAGTCTATGCGAGAAGTTCAAATTTGCACAACGTAAGGCCTCGATATATAATGCTCTTGTTAATGGGTTGGCTGAAGCTTTCAACAAAACACTTTGCACTTTGCTTATTAAGGTTGTATCAAAGCACAAGCGAGATTGGCATGAGAAACTTGGTGAAGCATTATGGGCATATCATACTACGTACAAAACACCAACTCAATCAACACCCTATGCACTCGTATATGAAGTAGAGTTTGTATTACCATGGGAAATACAAGTCCCATCATTGAGGATAGACATTCAAGAGGATCTTACGTCGGAAGAAAATACTAAGATTCGGCTGGCGGAATTACAAGTCCAATCGAGCGCTCGAGTTGGGTCACGCGCCCGGGTCGCGGTGTTTTTCATAACTTATTTCTTTGCTTTGCGATTTTCTTGCGGGGGATTTGTTGTAATTTACCTTGTATTATTTTAGGACTATATAAGAGGAACTCCTCTTATTTTATGTTAAGCAATTTAATTTTCAGATTAGAGACATTAAATTTTGTTTAACGCTCAAACTTTAGAACCCTATGAGAGAGAAAGTTGAGGTTTGAAGCTTTTAAACTCCATTTTCACATTCATGCAACCTTGAGAATTGGTAATTTCTTATTCATTACATCTTCTCTTTCCTTAATCTTGTTTATTTTCATTGTTTTGTTGCTTAGATCTCATTGCTTAGTTGATTATTTTCCCCTTTTCTCTTCTCTTCATGGTTATGGTGATGAAGTTATTTCAAGTTTTGCTTTGCTTTATTTCCATGATGTGTGGGTAGTTTCTTACTAGTGAAGGGATGTAACCTTCCCTCACTCTTTGGATCCTAAATCTAAGTTATGGTGTTAACATTTGGGGTTGAACTTGTTGATCAAACTTGCTTGATTTGGTTTGTGTGGGTGCTTGATCACCACTTGACTTGCATATTTGGAATTCCTAGTGATGGACTAAGAGATGAAGCTATGAATAAATTAAGTTTGGTTGCTAAACCAGGATCTCCATGATAATAGGTACTTTCTAGTTTAGGGAAGTTTTATTAATTATGTTGTGATTGATATGGCTAGATTGGTTTCTCATGCCATGAGAATAGGCCATGAATGACAAATCGAGCTCCTCTAATTAGGTTGAGAGAGTAATTAGAGTTCCTATATGCGTGAGTTTCCCCTTGATTTTGATGATTGGATTCTTGGATTGAATGTTGGTGAATTCCTTAATTAGTTTACCCTCATTTTATCTCCTTTACTTGCTTTGTTGATTTAATTTGCCAATATTCTAGTTTTCTTAGACTTTAGAATCATTGCTAAACTTCCAAAAAAAACCCCAAAAATAAATTTATCCTACTGTAATTAACGAATTAACCATTGATTAACCCCACTTTCTTGTGGATTCGACCCTATACTTACCCTAACTTGGGTGATTTAGGATAATATTTGACGAGTTTATATTGACCTATCAAAGAGATAGTATAATCTTTCTATATGAAATTACAGAGTAACCAACCCCAAAGAGGGCAGGCAAGAAAGGAAGCAGCTTAACCACGATAAGTTAGGGCAGGCATTTTTTAAAGGTCCCAACTACCAATTATCTTGTGAAGGTCCCAACTATATGAGGTCATAAATTTGCTTAGGCCCAGATTACTTGTGAATTTAGCTAATTCAGATTGCCACTATCCTTTTTCGATAGTGGTAAGATCTAGTGAGGTGATGTGAAAAACTAGAGTGACAAAAGAAAGGGCAAAAAAATAAAAAAATAATTCATGATACCCGTATATTGTCATAATTCATACTACCTTATTACTAGCCTTCATATGCACGCGATGCGTGCGTTAATTTCAAAATTTGTTATTCTATTAGATACTCCATTCGTACTTTATTTATGATTAAACTTAAATGTGAAAAATTCAACAGTTAGATGAATTTAGATATATTAATTCGCTAATGTAAAAAAATAAAAAGGTTGTGAGTGATTGTTAACATTAATTTTTTTGTTAATTAATATTGAATAGAAAGAACAAAAATAATGAGTTGGTTTAACTGAATTAAAAAGTATCAAAGGTAGTGAATGTTCAGATTTTTCATGTGCACGTTATGTATGCCATTTTTTTTATAAGGTATAAATTTTTGATTGAAGTATTTGATGCATATACCATTTAAAACTTATTTTAAATGACAAGTTGGAATGAGAATTTTTAAATGATTTGCTTTTGTAATTTTTTTCATTCCATTAATTAGATCATTAAGGGTATTTTAGTCACTTCAAAAGAGGACACCACACCTTCTCCCTTGGCTTATATAATAGAAATATAGTATATCCAATCATTATTATTTTGTTCGTTGTACTTTAGCCATAATTCGTGTTGTTGAGGTTAATTTTGCTTTTAAAAAATGATAAGCTTTGATAATCTTTCCATAAACGTCAAAACCTCGGTCTTCCGTCCTATAATCGGCAACTACTCCACTACAGCTCTACTCTACTAGAGTACTACTGTCTACTGTTACAAATTTACAATGCGTACTTAACGACGTCGGTTGCACGTGCGGAACGTCGTCCTTGCACGTGCCAATTCTCTCTTCTCATTGGTTCACCTTAACTCATAGAGCATCTTTCTACACTCCTTTCTCTCTCTCTCTCTCTCACTCTTCACTTTTCACACTCTATCTTTTTCTCTCCTCTCTGCTCTTTCTCTCTCATCGCCATCATCATTATTATTATCATCATCATCTTTCTCTCTCCTCGACATCGCTGGAAACCAGGTGTTTGTTGTTTTGAATTTCCGGCCAAAGTTCATAAGCTAATCATAACTATTTTTACTTTATCTGAGATGCATTTTCAGTGAAGAAAATTGCATCTTAGATTTTGTAATTCAGGAGGTACTAATTGTTATCTCGTTTCATCAATCACTTAATTTTGCTTAATTATTTCAGAATTCAGAAGTTTGCTTGGTTAATTGATTATTATTTTTGATTCTAGGGTTCACATTGGATTATTTTTCAGTTTATGTTCTGGATTGTAGTTCAAGTGTGGTTAAACTAGTTACTAGTGTGGATTTTTTTGGCAAGTATTCGAAATTTGTTCAAATTGAGTCTTGTATCAGGGGTTTTAGGGATGAAGTTCACTATTTATGTATAAGTGCTGAATTATAATTCATTTTGGTGAGGTCGATAGCAATTAAAGTTAGCTTGTTTGGAGCTTCAGTTGAGTGTTTTGGAGCTTCAATTGAGTGTCTTGGAGCTTCAATTGGATGGTGGAGATGTTATTCTGCGAGGTTTATGTGTTTGACTGTGTTGCATTGTTGTGGAACTTGAAGGAAAGCAATTAATTTGACTGAGACAGAATTGGAGCAATGAAGAGTTGTAGAATCAATGCAATTGCTGAAGTGGAATTGAGCCTTTTGGTTGGTAACTTTGAGGTGTTTATGGGGCAGCAAGTCTTAAGTCTGCGAGTCTTTCACCCGATCAGTTATGGGATTTCTAAATTTCCTTATTCTTGTAAAATTTGGGGTTAATTGTTAATTGATTGCTTAGTAATTGAATTACTATGGTTTCTGTCAAAGTCTTCTTACTGATATTTGTTAATTGATTGCTTAGTAATTGAATTACTATGGTTTCTGTCAAAGTCTTCTTACTGATATTTGTTTCTGAAAAATGAAAATGTTTGCGTGTTTTATGTCAATGATAAATGAGATTATTCCTGCTATTTAACGTGATTTTTGAAGTTAATATGGTCTCTGGTGCCTTGACATTAATATGGTCTGAAACATGGAGGATGGTTATGATATATTCAGTATTTTCGTTCTCTGCAGCAATTGGATAGAAGAACCTGTAATGACAGTTAGCGAAGCAAGGAAAGACACTAGAATCGGGTATATCAGATGATGTACTGCGGTTTTATCATGCTTTGCTTTCTCTGACATGGAAATTGTTCAGTTGAGATATGGTCACGTGTACAATGTATTCGCTGTAGTGGTATACATTCTGGTCTGTGGTATTGGAGCTCTCAGTCCTGATGGTATGTTTTGTTTCCCTATCTTCGAACCTTTTGCTGCTTTCCCACTAATAGTCCTGTAAAAGCTTACATGCCCCCTATTAATAGTTCAGTACTTGGGCCTTATCCAGCACATGTTGTTAGCAATGATAAATGCTGTACATGCCTCTAGAGGGTATGACCCTTATGCATGGAATGTGTGGACCTCTTATTTGATGTAATATTCGTAATCTTTGATTGCATTGCCTTAATTGTAATTTCCATCCACTCATGTAAGATTACTTTATTAAAACTGGAAAATCTTGTAAAGAGGAAAAAAGCTTAATAAGCAAGAGGGGTCAAGTGTTCCCTCGCATCACCCGGAAGGGACCAACGACCCAAAAGACAAAGTAGAAAAAGGAAATCATACATTGTTCACTTTTTATAATATAATAATGTCAATCCTTCTTTGAGTTCCTATTGCATGGAACTGCTTTTTTAGATTCTAATGTTTTTTCCGGCGTAGTATGTATCTTAACGTAGCATGAAAGAGATATTATCAATGTCAAGCTATTTCAACCTGCCTTTATCTGATAGGCTAATGTTCGAAATGAAATATTAACTTCATGCTGCATCATCCACTATGCGCTGTCAAAAATATGGAGTTCGTCATCAGGCTGCCATTTTTAATTTAGTTATTGGTACTCTATTGCTGTTTTACATGTAGATTTTTCACACTCAACATTTTAGGCTTTTGCAAATGGTTAAAGCTCTTCATTTCGTGATTATAGCTTTTGTGAATGCAATACATACATGTGCCAGTGGAAATATATTGTCAGTCTCATTTGAATTAATTTATGGTGACAATACATTGAAATTTACAATTTTGTTTATTAATCCTGTAGCCGTTGTAATTGTTCATCTAGTGCATAGTTCATCTGATTTTGATTTAATTTATGCTGATAATACATTGAAATTTACAATTTGTTTCTTTATCCTGTAGCTGTTGTAATTGTTCATTTAGTGCCTGCTGCTAGAATCTTTGTCTAGTAATTGTTTGCTGTTTCCAGACTAAAAAATTTAACTTTTGTCTAGATAACCCCGACTTTATTTGTTATGGATCATTTTGTTATATATCTGGTTAACCTATTTTTATTACATGCAGGCGAGGCCCTTATAAGTTTTAGAGCATCAGTTCTGAGCTCGGATGGCATTCTTCAAAGGTGGAGACCAGAGGATAGCGATCCATGTAGGTGGAAAGGAGTGACATGCAATGCAAAATCTAAGAGGGTTATACACTTGTAAGTTCTGATATCCACCTGCTGATTTATTTCAGTGACATATTCATGAGGCGCCTTTAGCAACTTAAGTATCCGTTATTGTTATTTAATGCTCAAAACCTTGAACTTTAGACATCAACCCTTGGGGACGGGAGGGTGGAGTGTGAATATATACTTCTTTTGTTTCTTAATACTTGCAACATATTCCTTTTTGGGAAAGGAGTGACATGCAATGGAAATTTAAGAGGGTTATACACTTGTAAGTTCTGATATCCACCTGATGATTCATTTCACTGACATATCCATGAGGTGCCTTTAGCGACTGAAGTATCCGTTATTGTTATTTAATGCTCAAAACCTTGAACTTTAGACATCAACCCTTGGGGACGGGAGGGTGGAGTGTGAATATATACTTCTTTTGTTTCTTAATACTTGCAACATATTCCTTTTTGGGAAAGGAGTGACATGCAATGGAAAATCTAAGAGGTTTATATACTTGTAAGTTTTGGTATCCACCTGATGATTCATTTCAGTGACATATTCATGAGGTGCCTCTAGCGACTTAAGTATCCCTTATTGTTATTTAATGCTCAAAACCTTGAACTTTAGACATCAACCCTTGGGGACGGGAGGGTGGAGTGTGAATATTTACTTCTTTTGTTTCTTAAGACTTGCAACATATCCTTTTTTGGGATGTTTCACGGTACTTCCAACATTTCTTTTTTTGGTAAATGATTATACAATGAAAGCAATGGGCCATGTTTCACTCTCTCTCCTCCTCTTTGGTTCATGTGCCATTTACAAATGTTGCAAGTATTAAGAAACGGATGAAGTATATATAGAGTGGTTGGAGTAGTACTATATATCAGTATGTGACTTGATTTATCACCTTTGCCCCTATCTCCCGTTTAATATCTGTACTAATTTTGTGCCCAGAATAATTGTTATGTTCGTTATGGGGTGGAGTAATATGCCTCCACACTGGGTTTGGTTGAATTTATTGTGCTATCTACGAGGATGGCTGGATCTATTCTTCAACTTCTCTCTGCTTGCACTCAGTGTTTTAATTTTAAAGTAGTAACGTGCATTGTTTGCACTGGATGTTCACGCTAGGGGTGTTAATGAGCCGAACCAAGTCGAAGCTTGTGGTTGCGTGGCTCACCTCGTAACACTTAAAGTCGAACTGAAGCTGAGTTTTTAAGGTTATTTGTGCTTAAATTTTCAAGTTTTACTTAAATCCAACTTGAGTTAAATAATTATGCTACAACATTTTTCACAATTAAAGTTTTGCCACTTCTTTTTAAACTTCTCCCCGATATCGAGCACATGTTACTATTAATTTTCTAGTTAAATTCTATATATGTAAAATAAAATAGCTAAAATATATTTTGAGCTTGTCTACGAGTTTTCGAGTCGTATATAGCTATGCTCGGCTCATGAAATGTTCGAGCCGAGCTCATATAGTTTAGGAGCCAGCTAGGCTCATTAGCACCCTTATTTCATGCACTTGTAGCTTCGTGATATAACCTGCACCAAAACAGAATATTGGACTCAGAATCTTATGCATTATATGCACTTGCTTGCGTACTTTACTCTTTTTGCTTGTAATATAAGTTTTTCCATTCCTCTACATGCTACTGTTTGTTGGTTTTGTTGGTTATGAGTTACTGAGTGATGATGATTTCTTCTGCATTCACATCTAGGAATCTCTCCCACCACAGATTGAGTGGACAAATACCACCTGATATTGGGAAGCTTGACCGCTTGGAGATCTTGTAAGTACCTCTTGCTCTTGACATCTATTCTTGGCCTATTTTCTTTTCTAGCTTACCTTCTAATTTGAATATTATATATTTATATTAGACACATATGCATTACATATACATAGATGCATGTGCACATTTTTATGTGTTTATGTACATGAATGTGGCATATATAGTTTCTCTATATTAATCTATCTATATTCTACACAGTTACACACACGCACACACTCTATCCCATATTTGTCTTCAGCTATACTATTTTGGATGTTCCAGATAATTTTCCACTTCTTTGGGCTGAAAATTGCTCAGATCCCTCACCCACTTTTGTTCGCTTTCTATTAGACTTCAAAATTTGGATTCATATTCAACCACTTTTTGGCCCACCTCCTACTATATTTCATAATATGTGTGACAAAGCCTGAGGAGCATGTATTATTGATACTAATATATATATGCATACATCATATATGTGGATATTGGGGTGGAAATGAACCAAGCTTAGCCAAACTGAGTGTAACTCTATTTCACCACGCTCAAGAGTAGCTTGAGTTCAGGCTCAGCGCTCAAATGTTGGATTTGGAGTTGGAATTTGAGCTTGACTCACTATAGCATCTGAGTTGAACTAGAACTTTGAGCCTAACAAGATTTTGAAAGATGTCAATGGTCAGTGTCAAATATATCAGCATATTACTATGGGTATATCTCTAGCAAAAAAATGTTCAGTGTCAAATCAATCAATTACAATTGTGTTGATGTTAGGCCTTGGGGGAAAGGGAGTTTATTTTAAAAATATGTTTTCTAATGCTCACGAGCCTACAAGTCTACAAGCCAAATACAATTGAGGTGAAGTTCAGCTCGTCAAGTACGCAAACAAAGATACTGAGATCGAGCTTCGTTAATGAATGAACCAAGTAGAGTTGAGATGTAATTGTTCTCGAGTTGCTTTTCTTGTGGCCAACCCTGTATGTATATGTATATTGTTGGGGGAGACCAAATAAGAGGAGAATCTATTCTAATAAGTTTAAGAAGAAATGTGGGTCTATTTATTAATGTACGTTGTCTCAGGCTGATGAAATGCACACTATAATGAAAATTAAATACCAGCCACCCTTTATGGCCGTCAATGTCATCACTGTCCCACCCTGCCATCGATGCATTGGTTCTAGCGCAATCCTTGACGCTACCATATTCTTAGTACCCAAAACATCTCCATAGCTGCCTCGACTGGTATAAATTTTATCACTTTTCTGGTTCTTCCTTTCTTTCCTCCCAACCTTAATGGACCTTATTAGAGCAAAATCATCTGATCTTTATAAAGATCAAACATACGATAACAAGCAGGTTAAATATTGCAGGATGTGAATTACATCTGGATAGAAATTGACTTCCAAGAGAATGAAGCCAAACCCAAGAGTTAGATTTGCATAGAAATAAATTTGATGCTCTAAATCCACCCAAATTATATTTACGGTTTTTTCACCATATACCCCTGACAAATTTTTTTTTGCACCGTATACCCTTTCAACTTTTGAAATTCATCATATACCCCTCACTTTTCGAAAAATACATCAAGTTACCCTTAATGACTAACGGCGTTAAACTCCGTTAGTCATTAACCTCTAATCACCCGCTAACTCTAATTAATTAACCTAAATCTAACCCTAATACCCTAACCCTAACCCTAACTCTAATCCTAATCCTAATACTCTAACCCTAACCCTAACCCTAACCCTAACCTCCAGCCCCACCCCAACCCCACCCCCACCCCAACCCCAACCCCCACCACTGCAGTCCCCTCCCACCACCCCCGAAACCCCCTCCACCCTTCTGCCACCTGCACTGCCGCCCCCCCTCTTCCGCCACCCGCAGCACTAGAACGACGAGGATGAGGCAGGCGGCGATGGCCGAGAAAAGTCGACGGCGAGTAGAACTAGAACGACGAGCGACGAGGACGCGAAGCCCAGCCATTTCGACTTTGCTCGGCCGTCGCAAACCGCAAGTGGCGACTTTCTCCTCCTCGTCGCTCGTCGTTCTAATTGCCGTCGACTTTTCTCGGCCGTCGCCGCCTGCCTCATCCTCGTCGTTTGAGTGCTGCTGTGCAAGTTTAAATTGCGGCTGCAGGTGGCAGAAGGGTGGAGGGTGGTTTCGGGGATTCAAGGGTTTGCGCGAGTTTGTACGCGGGTGTGGTGCTGCGGGTGGCGGAAGAGGAGGGGGGTGCGGCGCTGTAGGTGGCGGAACGATGGAGGAGGGGGTCTCGGGGCTGGTGGGGTGGTGGGGAAGGGGACTGTGGTGGTGGGGGTGGGGAAGGGGGTGGGGTGGGGGTGGAGGGGATGATGTGGCAGTGGGTAAGGGGTGGGGGTGATGTGGCAGTGGGTGTAAGGGGTGGGGTGATGTGGCAGTCGGGGGTAATGGGTGGGGTGATGTGGCAGTGGGTTAGTTAAAGTGTATTAGATTAGGGTTAGGATTAGGGTTTAATTTAGGTTAGTTAATTAGGGTTAGAGAGGATTAGGGGTTAATGACTAACGGAAGTCTAACACCGTTAGTCAAAAGGGTAAGTGGATGTATTTTTCGAAATGTGAGGGGTATATGATGAATTTGGAAAGTCGAAAGGGTATACGGTGCAAAAAAAAATTTGTCAGGGGTATATGGTGAAAAAACCGTTATATTTAATACACACAATATTAACAATGGTTATGGCTTTTTTTTTAGTATGTAATAATGGTCTCTTTGGAAAAGTTTGATTGCATTCATTTGGTTATTAATTCCAAAGAGGACAAGCTATTTTCGGTGGAGAGAGTATGTAATTCAGTCTGTAGTCTTGTATATGGGTTGACTAGGATGACTTTTTTATGGGATATGGGTTGCCTGAGCTATCTCATTGTATACATCTTTATTGGATAAGAATATTACTCTTGTAATGAAGTACAACACTCTTATTTGCTTCACTTGGATGTTTTGCAGAGAACTTAATAACAACAATCTGTATGGGAAAATTCCCTCAGAACTTGGAAATTGTACAGAGCTGCAAGCACTGTAAGTCGTGGGGCTTTCTATATTTGGTGCTTTTATATGCTGTGTTTGAGGTTGATACTGGCACTTTACCTCCTGGATGATATGAGGAACAAGATTATCTCTATCAAACTAGAAAGATATTGGGAAGTATGTGCTAGTGAGTCCATGTATGCTGTTAGGAATCAAGGATACATGATAGGTTTAAATGGTGTAAAGTCTTGACTCTAATAGTTTATTAGTAAGAAGCGAGGAGGCTGTGGCTTTCATTGACGAGTTTCATTAAGGATGAGAAGGATGCAACTATATTGGAACAATTGTGACATGCAGCACATGCTCTCCTTATTCAGTTGGAAGGAATCTCTGTCTTTTAAAAAAATTTGACAATTCAGCTTGCAAGTGAAATCTTTTGGAGAGTATGTGGTGGACTTATAGCTAAGTATGTAGCATACTTCAAGGCTGTGCACTCCTTTTCTCGCACTCTCCTATTTATATGTATGATCTATGGTTTTCATGTTTAGGAGAGAATTAGGATACTTCCTCCATTCTGAAATAATTGAACCACTTTTTTCAAAAAGCTCTCACAAAAAAGGGAGAAGTGTATCACTTATTCACAACAGAGAAAGTATTAGAATTCCTTGTTTGCTTATCTTGTTTAACTTTGGGAAATTGGAGCTCTGTTGACAAATGCTCTAGATTGTTTTTTCCCTTCAAAAAATGATAATTGATTTTTGTGCGTATGGTCTTTTCTGAAAAACTATCTAGCTGAAATTGAAGATCTTTAAAAAGTGAAAATCAAATCAAATGCTTGATGTTTTAAAACAATAATATTGTTTGAGAAAAAAGATATGGATATGAACATTCAAAGGAGCAAGGTTTAGTGGACAGAGGTAGACTCAAAGATGGTTTCATGGTGCTATATACAGCAAAATCCAATTGCTGTAATAACATTTAATTTTCGAACATTCTGAGTAGTATTCCTGTTAAAATAGTTCGATCATTTGGCCATTTACTGTTGAATGATCCTTCAAGTCCTTAGCAAAAGGGTCAAAACATACTCTTCTTTCTAAAATTGTCACGTTCAAGGTAAACAGTACAATGACAAGAAAATGAAGGTATGGTTCCTTTGTATCGGATATTCTATGAGTGTATTATGAGCTCGAT
Source organism: Beta vulgaris subsp. vulgaris (assembly GCF_026745355.1). Lineage (NCBI taxonomy): Eukaryota > Viridiplantae > Streptophyta > Magnoliopsida > Caryophyllales > Amaranthaceae > Beta > Beta vulgaris. The sequence goes on from NC_079206.1 coordinate 23,151,268, forward strand.
GCTGAAGTATTTTTTTTTTTTTTTTGTTTGGGAGCTTCAATATTGAGGATGTATCACTTTATGATTTTATTTCGTTTATCTAGTTAGAGTTGATGATTGATTTTTTTTTGACCTGAACACATTGGCTAATTCTTTGCTTTCATGTTCACAGATACTTGCAAGGCAATTATTTAAGCGAACAGATACCCAGTGAGCTGGGAAATCTTACTGGACTTCAATTTCTGTAAGCTGTTTTCTCATAAATTTCTATGTTTGGTGGCTGGATGTTCTTCTCATGTCTTTCTTGAAATAGCATATCATGAAACATTTTGCCGACTGTTTCCTTGTTAGGAGATGTGATGGTGCTTTGGTATTTACTAATCCGGTCGTTTCTAATTGTTTCCCCCATATCCTTTTTTGGAGTCAAAATTCACCAACTTTGACATAAGTTCCCATTAATATTTTGAGTCAAAAATTATCATGCGGGATCTTGTTAATTTCGTCCTGAGGTAATATTCAAAATATCAACTTATAACAATCTTAACTAGTACATAACTAAAGGATATAAATGGCCAAACTTGTATCTTGGAGACCTTGAAAAAGCAAATGGAGCAAACAAGTAGTGATGGAGGGAGTATTCATATATTTTGGGCTTGTAATTGAGTTAACCTTGAAGGTTACATGGTGATTTGTTTACTGTCTTATGTGTCAGTGTGCTTGTTTTTGTTGTAAGAATTAATGTAATTTGGATTAACTTTACTGTATTGGTTATGGCGTGAGTGCAAAGGAAATGCAAATTTCTCATTTGACGTGCCATCACTTAAAAGGAATTTGAACATAAAGTAGGATTGTCCCAGTGAAGTTAGGTACTCATGTACTGCAATTAATTGATCCCTGTTCACAGCTCACCATATCTAGCTTTTTGTTACTGATTTCTTAGAGACTTGGCTTCCCATGGATTGTGCATCTTCTCCAATCAATTTTGTAAGTGCTTGTTAATTTGGGTGCTTTCAGTGATATATCAAGCAACTCACTCAGTGGATCAATACCTTCTTCACTTGGGCAGTTAAACAAGCTCATTGCGTTGTAAGTGTTAGACTAAATTCAACTTCAGATTATCATGTAATTGTTTCTAATTAAACATGATCTAATGCCCTTATTTTGTGTTTTATAGTAATTTGTCTACAAACTTCTTGGTTGGACTCATACCATCTGATGGGGTGCTTGTCAAGTTTGCTCAGGACTCGTAAGTATTATGTTGCTAATAATATGTCTAACTTCTTGATTTTGTAATGGCCCTGTTTTGTATGCCAATTGTACTATGTTTTAAGTTTATCCTTGTCCACTTAGGTTCTTATATTAGCATCCGTTGCTTGTTGAGCTCTTCATCTTGTAGCCATTGTTAAGTATACTCATGAATCTTGCCTAAGACATCTATTTTTCTGTTTCTCCTTCATGTCCCGCTATTTTAAAACTGTTTAGTCTATGCTGTAACCGTGTAAGTGGACTGTTCAGTCTCTGTGTGCAAGATAGTGGAAGTCTGAACTTGAGGACTACTATTACTTGGGGTCCTTGATTTTTCACAACATTCTTTCTGGTTCTTTTTTTTTTTCAAAACTTGATCCGACTTTCTGATGCATATTACAATTCTACATCTTTGGTGCAGGCATATTTTAAGGATTTTTTATTTATTTATATTGATATTACTCTTTTTACCCTTCTTATAATGATGCCCTCCTTCATTTTGCACATGATATTTTGCTTATGCAGTTTTGTAGGAAATCGTGGCCTGTGTGGTAAGCAAATTAGTGCAGTTTGCAAGAATGGAGGAACGGGTATAGGTCCAAGTTCTAGTTCAGGTAATATCAAATTGCAATGTGATCATTTATTTGATAGTGATGTTAGAGTAATGCATCTCAACAGCATTTTTAGATTCATATTCTATTTAAAGTGAAACTACCACTGGCACGAGAAGGTCACTCTTGTCTCAGCCTTTATCTTGGTACTGAATAAATGGAAGTAAATGTTTGAACACGAAGAGAAATGATTTAATTTCTAATCTTTAAAAATTTTCATGTAGATCAAGATGATGGTGCAAAGAAGAAATATTCAGGACGACTTCTTATTAGTGCATCGGCAACTGTTGGAGCCTTATTATTGGTGGCTTTGATGTGTTTCTGGGGATGCTTTCTTTATAAGAAGCTTGGTAAAAATGATGCCAAAGGTCTCGCAATGGATGTCAGTGGAGGTGCTTTTCTAGCCTGCGTACTAAATTTTTATATTCATATTGAGCTTTCTCATCCTAATTTCTTCCCTTGTGAGAAATGGACTATGTAATAGTTTGTGCTCTTCTTTTTTCAGGTGCATCAATTGTGATGTTTCATGGAGACCTTCCATATTCTTCAAAAGACATTATTAAGAAGTTGGAGAACTTAAATGAGGAACACATAATTGGCAGCGGTGGCTTTGGGACTGTGTACAAACTGGCCATGGATGATGGGAATGTCTTTGCGTTGAAGAGAATTGTAAAGCTGAATGATGGTTTTGACCGCTTTTTTGAAAGGGAGCTTGAAATTCTTGGGAGCATTAAACATCGATATCTTGTAAATCTAAGAGGATATTGCAATTCACCCTTGTCAAAATTGTTGATCTATGATTACTTGCCGGGTGGTAGCTTGGACGAAGCGCTTCATGGTGAGATATCTTACCTTCTAGTCTGCTTGTATTCGTGGCATTAGAGGGATTCTATTTGTGGTTTTCCTTTTCGGTGTGAAATGGAGGATAATAGTGCAATCCACCTTGTCATATAGACTGATCCAGTACATAAGATTCTTGACATGGCTTAGACAACTGGTTGGCTTAGTTTTTATCCTGCTTTTAGTGTGTCAACTGTCAAATGAGCAGTCAACTGAAGAAGCATGCATATTACATAATACTGATATCTTGCACTAATTTAGACTCAAAGCCTTTGGCCTTTATGGACTAAACTCATCTCATTATTTTTTGTGGTGGTTATTTATTTAAATAGCAGACAGTTTTGGTGTTTCAAATTGAGGGTCAATCGAAAGCATCCTCTTTGCAAGATTGTGAAGTTTGAGCTCCCTACCCAGCCAAAGGCACAAGCTTTCTTAGAAGCATTGGTTAGTGATAGGGTTGGTATAAATACGATTTCAAAGAGGATACAAAAGTCTTCTTTTGAAGTCATTGTTAAAATTGTTGATTATCATACTGTACTTCAAAAAAGATGCTCCAGAATATGCTTCTAATGCACTACACAATCAGGAAATTCTTACCACATTGAGAAATATGATGCATTGGTGCATAACCCTACTTAAATATTTCCTATTATTCACTTCCATCCACCAGATAGCCAAAAGAAACATGCACATATCACCATAGATTTCCCTAATTCATGTACCCTATATAGTACCTATGAAGAAATTGAATGGAGAAATTGTGAATCATTGTGTCTTGTACGCTTGTTTTATGGACAAGTGATATTGGGGTAAGTTTTAAAGCTGAGATGGATGTTGGAGGGATTACTTATGCAGGATCAATACTTTACTTAAGAATTTGACATGGAACCTAGCTTGATTGTAGAATCAATATAGTATCTTGGCAATCTGTTGTAACTAACAAAATTTGGCGAAATTGATTCTTAGGTGTTAAGAAGGTGCTATACGACATATATTATATAAACAAGAATGCAAACAAGTAGCTAAGAGTAGGAATCTGGGAATGGTGGTACTGGAATTGAGGATATTCACTGAGCGAGTTCATGTAGAAAAGAATGTGATAATAACCGCACCATCCAGCAATATCTGCGATCACCTTGAACTGATGGCAAAATTCAGGGGATGACTCAATGGTGATTAAATTGTGGAAAAAGAAGCATTCGGTGCATAGAAAATGTCAATGTGAAGGATAATGTAGACAAACTTGATGGTTGGTTGCCTATTTCCTATGGAGCCAAAAGATTAACCTATTACTTAGCTTTAGATTATAATTGATTTGACTGGTTCTTTGTTACTTTGAACTAGCAGATGGATGAAAATTCAGGTTTAGGGTCAATGGGAAATCCATCTGTCATTGGGATAATGTTGATGTTGAAGTATTTGTGGTCACAGTACTATTTAAAATAGCATGCCTTTAAAGTGGGATGCACAGAAAACATTTCTCTTTTGTTGGGTTCTCAATTGACGCCGTATTTGTCATTGAGATCTGTGCAACAGAATAAGCTACAACGTTTTCATCTTCTACTTGCTTTTGTGTATGCTCGTCGTTATTAATTCATGGAAGTTTGAAAATTTTAATTTGAGAGCCGAGCGTACATCTCGTGTTGATCTTTTGATGAATTGTTTCGGTTTATGATTGTCACCAATAGTCTAATCATACTTCCTTTGATGGTGATGATGGATGTACAGAGAGATCTGAGCTGCTCGACTGGGATGCGCGCTTAAATATAATAATGGGGGCTGCAAAAGGGCTGGCCTACCTGCACCATGATTGCTCCCCTCGCATTATTCATCGTGACATCAAGTCAAGTAACATATTGCTTGATGCAAATCTAGAGGCTCGTGTTTCTGATTTTGGACTGGCTAAATTGTTGGAGGATGAGGAATCCCACATTACAACAATTGTTGCTGGGACATTTGGTTATCTTGCTCCTGGTGTGTAATTCTGATATTCCTTCAGTATAGACCACATAAATATTTTTTTCTGCTTATTTGCTTTTACGAGAATTTATTGACGCTGTCATGAATAAGGCTTATTGTGAAATCAGGTGATTCATTTCTAATTGATTCTGTTCGCACATTTTTTCATAGTCGTTGAGTTTATGAGATTTTCTTCATTATGACTGGTTTGATTATTATTGTTATTTACAATACTATGACTTTGTTTAGTAAGATGATGCTTTGTGGGTATTTATAAAATAGGTCATCTAGACTATTTAGGTGTAAGAGTGTATTGTTGTCCTGTGGCTGTAATCTTCCCATGACACCTACAATGTGATCCATACTGTATTATTTTATGTTGCTCAGACTCGGTACCCATGTCCGACACGGGTACGTGTCCAAGTGTCCGACTCGGCTATTTTTTGGAATTTTTTCTATTTTTTAGCCCAAAACAAAGTGTCCAAGTGTCCCACCCATGTCCGAGTGTCGAGGATCCGACATGGGTACTCGAGGTGAAATGAAGAGTCCGAGCAACATAGGTATTATTTATATCACAACTCTAATTATGACGATGTGGAAGTTGCTCGAGCATGTCTTATATGATAAAATATACATACATTAAACAAAATCTACTAGCTCTTTATTGTGATGAAAATAGAAACATGCTCTTTTACAAGGTTTTTGATGTTCTCGTTACTAACGGCAGGATTTACCAATTGACTACAATTTATCTTTTTAGATGTTTCTTTCATTGAGGAACTAGTGGGGAGGATGAAATCTTTGGGATGCTGAAACCCTGTTTCAACAATGAGTTGTTTGCTTGAATACAATACCAGATCCACCTATGATCCTTTGATTGAAAAGTGTGATATCCATTAAAAGTATACTACTTGATGTCTGTATTCTTGGTGGATGATGCCCAAATATCTATATCCATTTAAGGTTTCGGTTACCTGTTAAATACAGGTTGTGGCAAGGTTTATATAACAATCGGAGTAATGGGGAGATCCATTTCCCTTCTTTAGAAATATTTCTAAAATCATATCCCTAAGATTTTTAACTTTTCCCCTCTCTCATCCCTCCTATTCCTACATTGCTTCTTGCAGTGATCTTTGCGATACTCCTCTCTTTTTAAGTATATGAGACTTAAAAGTGGCTGGGATCGATATTCGATCTAACTATGGTGGGATTGGGGGATTTGGTGGGGAGGGGTTGAGATGCTTAATGGAAGGGCTAGGAAAGCGTATCTGGTTCATGGAAAGGTGACGGTGGAGCTCTGGCAGTGTTTCACAGGTTGTAATTCTAAGTTTCCTCCTTTTTTGGCTTTGATTACCAATATCAATCAACCCCCTAGAGACACCAACCCCCTTGCTTGATGTGAGGCGCTATGCTGGGTTCTCCTTAATCCATGCGAGGGATCTGTGTAGGATCGAAATCTATCTATGCCTTGAAGAACAGTTTGATCTGTGTGTCCCTAAGCATTGTGAAGAATTATGAATATATGGCTCTGCTTCTTCCTTTCAGTAAAAACTATTATTTGAATTCCAATAGCTGTGAAATTCTAATCAACTGAATTCTACTTTATCCATGCAGAGTATATGCAAAGTGGCAGAGCTACTGAGAAGACTGATGTTTATAGCTTTGGGGTTCTGATTTTGGAGGTCTTGAGTGGGAAACTTCCAACAGATGCATCTTTCATAGAGAAGGGTCTCAATATTGTTGGCTGGGTATGCAATAACTTTCAATTGTTTGTTCATGTTCAGAATACTTCTGATATTTACTGTACTTTCAGCTATATATGTGTCAATGCGTGTAGATTTTAGATACTTTTTTGGCATATAGGGAGTCAGCATAGGCAATGATATAGACAAGTTTCGGGTCCCTGCTCTTGTGTTCCATGCCCACAGTTTTTCAGCTGGTATCCACGTGTTATTTTCTGATTTACATTCTTGTATTTCATGCAAGATATCTGATGTCAAGAATCATTGGATTGGCTATGTCGAACCTTTTAAGAGGCTGTCTTTTTTTATATCATCACACTATCTCTATCACCGCTAATTTTCTGGTGTCCCATGATTATGAAACATGCCTAAAATTTGTGCTTTTTAAATCAGGCTACTCTATATTTAGATATATTTTTTTATGTGCATCATTTCTTTTCAGATGCCCTAAAAGGTTTTGCCCATTTATATATGTGTTCTTATTTGGTTACGAATTTATGTGTGTAAAAGCGCTTATACACAGCTTCTGGTGCAGTTGAATTTTCTAGTGACGGAGAATAGACAAAGAGAGATAGTTGATGCACATTGTGAAGGGGTGCAACAGGAAAGCCTTGATGCTTTGCTGTCGGTGGCTATGCAATGTGTCTCTTCATCTCCTGAAGAACGTCCTACCATGCACAGAGTAGTTCAGGTACTGGAATCTGAGGTGATGACTCCATGCCCTAGTGATTTTTATGACTCGAATTCTGATTGAGCTACCCAAGGATCAATGTATTGGGATCTTTCTCTACTCTAGTGGATGAGATAGCAGAGTGAGTGAAGCAGTGGCGAAAAACTTCAGCGGTATTTGCTATTTGTTCATTCTTTTCAGAGCAATGAGGCAATTGGAAATAGCCTTCACCCGTGAGACTAGTGTTCACTAGGGAAGCTCTCTGGTGAAATTTTGCCATTCATGATTAGGGTTGGGCTCAATTGAGAATCTACAAATTTATGTGAGTTCAGTTTATCCATTTATCTACCATAGTTTTGGATCTTTTTTTCTTCTCCAACATTTGTTGAAGTGTATATACTTATTGTACAAATTGAGACACTGCTGCCATAAATGAGCACCCTGTTACTTGTTTGTCATCTTTGTAAAGTAGAAATCACCTGAATAATTAGTTCATCAGCGTTTCTTGGTTTTGGGGATTCAATTATCGATCATTGCTGTACTTTGCTCTCATGGTCGCATAGTTTTGGGCTTTTATTTAGTCTCTGATTTGTTGAGAAGCTTGCTACAAATTTACTTTTACTGATGCTTCTGCATCCCTGAGCTGCTGATACTAAGCATCAGTAAGAACATACAAACCACTTTCCTATCAGCAGCTTGCTATATTATGCTAAGCGTTTCTTCCTGCCGCCACTTTATCTATCCATTTTGTCTTCTCTACCCATTAAACGGCCATTTGAATATTCATTGCAGCTTCATGGGAGTGTAGCAAATTAACGACTTGTTGGAAGTGGTAAGATTTGAAGTTTGCAGACATCTTTAATTTATATTGCATTCTCATTTGTCAGACAGGGTAATTTTAATAATGAAATTTCTATTGTGCTCCCAGGAGCATGGTGTACATGGTGCAGTACCTTGTAAATTTGTTCCATTTTCGATGAGTAAATGTTCTATTTCAACAAATGTTTGTTTTAAGCATATTTTTCAGTGAAAAAATATGTTCTATATTCCATGAAAGTTGTTCTAATGTCAATAAGTAAATGTTCTATTTCAATAAATGTTCGCTTTAAGCATATTTTTCAGCGAAAACATTGTTCTATTTTCTGTGAAAATTGTTCTATTTTCAATAAGCAAATGTTCTATTTTAATAATTGTTCGTTTTAAGCTTATCTTTCAGCACAAATTATGCGCTATTTTTCGTGAAAATTGTTCTATTTTCGATAAGCAAATGTTCTATTTAAAAAATGTTTGTTTACAACTTATTTTTCAATAAAAAAATATTTTCTATTTTTCGTGAAAATGTATTCTATGTTTGATGAGCAAATGTTCTACTTCCTTTGGTTCATAATACTCACTACACTTTTTATTGTGGGGGTTTCACATTACTTGCTACACTTCCTTTTTAGAAAATAAACTCTTTTTATCTCTCTTCTCACATGAGTCTTGTTGTAGCCTAAAATCAACGGCTATAAATGTGACACGTGGTCCCATCATAGCCTTACAAGTGACACCTTTCTACTGTGGTAAAGTACATGGATCATAAGCTTGTATGGACTAAAGTACACTTTTCTGAAGAAAGGTGTACTAAAACCCTTCTTATGGCCCAAACTGTACTTAGGCCCAGTAAACACAAAGAGCATCTTTGTGTAAAAGGGTGATGTGTACTCTCCAATCAGTGATCGCCACATGTCACAACATTATTGCTTAGCCAATCAGATGCTCCCAAATTAGGGTGATATCAAAGTACATTAGTCATTTCAGACACTATAAATAGTCCTTGAAATTAGGGGAAAGGTACGTTTTTCAGAGCATAGTACTGTTATTCTGCCATAAATACTCTCTCTCTCTACTTTTTCTCTCTAAAAGTTCCTTCATACTCCTGAAACCTGACTTAAGATTCGAAGGGGAAAATACCACCAAAACCTCCAGGGTGGGTCCCTTTTTGCAGGTTTGATGGCGGAGCTCAGGTTCGGGATTTGAGTTTTGACATTGTTGCACAAGTCTCCTTCTGTTGAACCTACTGTTGGGGATAGTAGTAATTACTTACGAGTCTAGCACTACGTAACATTTGGCGCCGTCTGTGGGGAGACGCAACAATGGTTGATTGTCACTCATCCAATGTTGTTAGGAATAGAAGTTTTGAGATTTAAGTGGAAGATACGGCGGGAGATTAAAGGCCACCTAGAGGAAGAGATAGGCCCTCTGCTGCTGTTTGTCTCTCTAGACGGAGCAGGGACCCTGTCATTCAAGAAAATCCTGAGCGTCTAGTGACAGCGGCCCACTTGGAAACTGTCTTAAATGACTTCCAGACTAGGATGGCCGCTGTCATGGAGGAGCAAATCAAAAAACAACATGCTATTTTTTCAGGTTAGCCCAAGTCAGGCTGCTGTGGTGTCGCCTAGGGGGCAGTCTCAGGAAGGTCGTCCAGGGACAAACCGACCTCCTCGATAGGAAATAACAAAGCAACTGTCAAAAGGAAAGCAGCCAACAGTCAGTGAACCAAGAAGAAAGATGGACTGGAAGTTGGTGGTTCAGTGATCACAAGATGGAAACGGATGCAAGGGAGTACTTGGAAGCCAAGAAGGCAGCTGCTCTACCGCGTTTGGCCTCAGGGTCTACTCCCTACCTGAAGGATCCTCCATGAAGGATCCCATCCAGAACTGAAGGAAGAAGTCAAAGACCTTCGGATGTCCAGCCAAGGCAAGAAAAAACGATTTTACAACCTATGGTGTATAGGCGTCAAGCCTTAGCTAACACCTCTCCTTTAATCCAGTGCGAAAATAATATCGCCGGGAGCACATACCCACTGAGGGACATGTTGGGGCACTCAAGATTAATTGGCCGACTCCATTCTCGACCAGAATCATGGAGTCCCTCCATTCCCAAAGGTTAAGCTTCCGACGATAGAGCCTTTTGACGGCACTACCGATCCAGATGATCATTTATCAGCATACAAGCATCAAATGTATGTTCAAGCGGTTGATGATGCTACCTGGTGTAAGAACTTTCTAGCTACGCTGAAAGGGGTAGCTCAAAAGTGGTTCAATAATCTTCCCCCTAACTCGGTGAATAATTTCACTGAGCTTAGTATCTTGTTTACTAGCCATTTTGTAGCAAACCGGTAGGAGTAGAAGACCAACATGCATTTGGACAAGGTCATCCAAGGGCCTAAAGAAGACTTGACAAGCTATGTGAAGAGATTTAACCTAGAAGCATTGCAGATGCAAGATCTGAATTCAGGGGTGGCTTTTGACGCCTTCATCAGGGGTCTAAGACCAGGAAGCTTTAAGTTTGAGTTGGTAAAGAAGAAGATCTCCAACGTGACCGAAGCTCTTCAAGAAGCAGAGGCATTTATCCATGCTACGGAAGTTTGTGCGGAAGCAAAGCATCCGGAGACGAAAAAGATTGAAGAAACAATTCAGCCAAAGAAGAGCATCCCCAAGAAAGCTGAAACTTGGGCGGTGACTTCAATGACGACCTCATCTAAGAGAAGCAAAAGAGCTGAACCAGCAACATCTGCTGAGCCGATAGAATTCAATAAAGATCAATATTCCATTCTTATGGAAATAAAAGATCAGTATGAGCTGATGGCGCCAGCCGAAATGAAGACTCCCTACATAAATAGGGATAAAAGCAAATATTGCCATTTCCATAAGGATTGTGGCCACGAAACAAACGAATGCAAGCATTTGAAAAGAGCTTTGGAAGACTTAGCCCGCAAGGGTAGGATGAGTTCCTATATACCTCAAGTAGGTAGAAAATTCCAGAAGAGAGATGGTCGTCAAGGCCGAAGAAAAGAGGATGAAAGCACTAACGAGGATGTAGTGCTAGTGATATCTGGAGGTTTCACAGCAGGAGGTCCTACCAACCGCGGCCATAAAAATTACTTGCGGGAGCTCGACCAGGTAATGCTTACCAATCAGGCAGAATCTGATCCTTTCCTTAAGATTGTTATCAGCGAGCTGGATCGCGGGAAGATAAGAACTTCTCATGACGATCCGTTGGTGGTAGAAATGAAAATAGCAAACCTCTGAGACGGATCTTGATTGATACGGGGAGTTGAACAGATATCAGCAGTGCGAATTGTTTGTCAAGATTGAAGTTTGACGAGAATTCGGTCAATCATCCCATCATTGGATTTGGGGGAGGAATCATCCACCCAATGGGAACTGTCACTTTGCCCGTCAGGGTAGGGGACAAGGAGGCCTCCAGGACGCTGTTTGTTAAGTTCTTGGTGGTAGGAGATTTGACGGCTTACAATGTCATTCTCGGACGACCCACCTTGAACCATATCAACTCTGTCATTGTTACCCATCTGATGTTAATGAAGTTTGAGTGCGATGGAGGGAAAATTGGGTCCGTATATGGAGATTGTAACACCCCCAAATTTCTCCACTTGAAAAACTTATACTTTCATAAAATACTTGGAGAAACTTAAGGGTATTACCACCAAATATAAATATATTTTGACAATACTATAACTTGATACACAAAATATGCAGCGGAAACTTCTAACTTTATTTATAAAAATAATATTATTATCCAAAAACCACAATACTAATATGAAAAGTCTAAAGACTACTAAAATAGTGATCTAATTCTAATGATCCCAAAAGGTTCTTCCCATGCATCATGAATCATCAATAGACCTGCAAACTACTCCCTGTAAGGAAAGTAGGACAAAGCCAAAACAAATAGGAAATACGAGTCAGTTGAAATACTGAGTATAATTACGTGCAAGACTTGTAAACTTGTAAATATATAATTTACATAGTTTCATAAACATGCTTTATTTCACAATTCTAGTGATAACAAAAGATAAGATCAATCCATTATTAAATTCACGTTAACACCAAAGAATATATCTCCTTTAATAATTCCCTTAAAAGTGGAAATAATAATAAATTAACTTAATTTAAACCCCTTTCCTTGATCCGCAGATCCTAAGTATGCACACCCCCCAAGCTAGTATACCTTTATGAATACAAAGACATTGGAGTAACCTTAATGCCAACTAGTGAACTTGGAAGAACCCTTCTTGAACAAAGCCAAGGGGTAATTGTAATAAGAATAATGTAGGGGTAAACCTTTCCTTTAATTCAAATAAAGAATTATGATAAACAAACTTAATTATAGGGAATTAAAAAAAAGGTAATTTAAACTTTTAAAACTAAAACTCATGCTAATATTTTTGAGTTACTCAAAGCCACTGATTTGCAAAAGTGGATTCCTTCCTAAAAAAAATGGATTATACATGCAAACTGATTTTTATTTTTTTTATTTACTTTTCTAAAACAAACAAAACAATATTTGATTGGTTTAGCATATCTACGAGTCAATAAAGCAAGCGGAAATACAAGCTTTAATTTTATCTAACCTAATTAATAAGAAGGTTTGATTAAACCAATTGCATATACCAATTCATATAATTTATACTAAAACACACATAACTAATGTATACATAATAATTAAAGATCAAGCCACGTAAACGTACCTTGATAATTCACGAAACAAGAAAAATCAACTAGTAAGGGAATGTTCACGAACAAAATCCTCTTATTAATTATAAACTAGTTCTAATCAAAACGATGAACAATATATGAACTCTAAAAGAAAATTATGCTAACTAACTAATTATAGAAATGCTTCATGCTCAAACAATTAAAATATATTTTTATAAAACTCAAAAAGATCAAAATCTAGGAATTAAAACAACTTTTAAAAAAATGGAGTACTTATAAAACCTCCCGCTAAAACTCCTCGGTGAAAACTAAAACTACTCAAAGAGACCACTCACTTTAGGGAAAACTTTATAAGGAACTCTCAATATTTTTTGGTGAAGAGAAAGTGAAGGATTAGAGGGGTATTTATAGTGTAAACTAGGGTAGAAAAGAGGTAAAACTTTCCTAAATTATTAAAATTAGGGCAAAAGAATTTTTTCTAAAAAATAAAATAAAATTTGCAACATTACAAAGCTGTCATGCAGAAGCTGTGTAATGCAGCAAAAAATATTTTTGTTTTTTTTTAAATAACTCTTCCCTTTATTTGTAAAAATTCTTTCCTAAAATCAATTTTGTTTGATTTTAAAGAGATTGTTAAATCTTCCCAAATCAATTAAAATCCCATACTTTCTAAATCAAAATAAATCTCATAAAATCTGATTTTATAAGATTTAACAAAATATTTTAAATATTTAAAGTTTTCGGTTTTATTTAAAAGAATCGATTTTTCAAAACAACACTTATAAAAATCCAAAAATTACATACTAAAATGTATAATCTAATTTTATTACCCAAAAATGAATTTTGGATTTTATAAAATTATTTATCAAATATTTATTTAAATAACTAATTAAATAAATAAGATAATGACAAGAGCACTATTGTTAAAAAATTACTAAAATAACCTTTAAAATTCAAACTATATTTCCCTCCAAATGATTCCCTCCAATGTGATTTTAAAATAGTTTAAAATGAGTTTTGAATATAAAATTTAAAATTGTTTTAAATAATCTCAATAAATGCCTAAAAATATGGGGTATTACAGTCTACCCCCCTTAAAAGAAGTTTCGTCCCGAAACTTACAAAGATTTTAAAAATATTTGTTTTCATGCTAAAATTATGAATGCACATGTAAGATGCAATATAACAACTCTATATGCTCTAAGAATGTAAAAGCGCGCGAAACTCTATCGCATTCTATCCCTCTTAAAAAGGGAGTTACGCCTCCGTAACTCTACTAACCTCAATGAACAACTCTGGGTACTTTCTACGCATTTCGTCCTCAGCCTCCCAAGTCGCTTCCTCGGTTTTGTGATTGGACCAAAGAACTTTCAATAACTTTACATCCTTGTTTCTAGTACTGCGGACTTTGCTATCTAGGATCTTAATCGGTCTTTCCTCATAGGTTAAGGTCTCATCCAATTCGATAGATTCAGGCTGCAACACATGAGAAGAATCTGCAATATACTTCCTCAATTGTGACACATGAAAGACATTATGTACCTTGCTTAACTCATTAGGTAACTCTAAACGATAAGCCACCTTGCCAACCCTAGTCAAAATTTTATAGGGTCCAATGTACTTTGGGCTTAGTTGCCTCTCTTTCCAAACCTCATTACCCTTTTGTCGGAGAAACTTTGAGTAAGACGCTTTCTCCAACCTCGTACTCCTCATCCCTCCTCCTCTTCAAATCGGCATAGCTTTTCTGTCGATCTTGGGCGGCTCGTATCTTTTCCTGAATTAACCTGACTTGCTTCACGGAGTCCTCGATAAACTCTGGCCCAAGTACAATCGTTTCACTTATATCATTCCAACATATCGAGGCTTCGACATTTTCGACCATACAAAGCTTCAAACGTGCCATTCCAATACTTGCATGATGACTGTTGTTGTAGGAGAATTCAATCAAATCCAAGTAATCTTCCCATGATCCTTGATACTCCATTACACAAGATCTTAACATGTCTTCCAATGTCTGAATAGTTCTCTCAGTATTCCCATCAGTAGCTGGGTGAAAAGCGGTACTCATCAGTAGCTTGGTCCCCATTGCTTTTTGCACACTTTGCCAAAAGTTCGATAAGAACCTAGAATCTCGATCAGAGATGATGTCCTTTGGTACTCCATGATACTTAACTACGAACTTCACATAGGCTATACCATTGATCCATCGACCAAGTATTCTTCATTGGTAATAAAACTGCGGTCTTAGTCAAACGGTCCACTACCACCCAAATAGTATCATTTCCTTTCTTACTTTTGGGCAAGGCTCCCACAAAATCCATTGAGATAGAGTCCCATTTCTAGCTAGGTACTTCCAAAGGTTGGACCATCCCTTGAGGTCTCTTATGTTCAATCTTTACCTTTTGACAAGTAAGACACTTAGCCACAAATTCAGCAACTTCTTTCTTCATGTTTGACCACCAAAAAGTCTTCTTCAAATCCTTATACAACTTATCTCCCCTGGATGCATTGAGTATGGTGAGTTGTGAGCTTCCTCCATCAATTTCTGCTTAAGATCCCCTTGATTCTGAGGCACACACCATCTTCCTTTGAATCTCACACTGCCATCATCAAATATTTTGAAGTCTAGTGCGTGGCCCTCTTGAATTTTCTCCTTAATTTTCTCCAATTTATCATCCCCAGCTTGACTTTCCCTGATCTCATCAAGAATAGAAGGTTGGATTGCTATGGCACCTAGTAGTTCTTCTACGCTTCCTAACTCCATGACTTCCAAGTTCATCTTCTGAAACTCCATACATAACCGATCTGGCAATATTATTGCGTTAATCGAATGACTAGTCTTCCTACTCAAAGCATCAGCCACAACGTTAGCCTTCCCTTCATGATACTGGATATCCAAGTCATAGTCTTAATGAGTTCTAACCATCTCCTTTGCCTCATGTTCAACTCCTTTTGAGTAAATATGTACTTCAAGCTCTTATGATCTGTATAAATCTTACAAGTTACTTCATATAAATAGTGTCTCCAAATCTTCAAGGCGAACACAATGACAGCTAATTCTAAATCATGAGTTGGATAATTCAACTCATAAGGTTTCAATTGCCTCGAAGCATAAGCAATCACCTTTCGATTTTGCATCAGTACACACCCTAAGCCATATTTTGATGCATCACTATAAACCTCATATTGTTGACCTTCATCTGGCAATGCTAAAACTGGTGCTGAAGTTAACCTGTTCTTCAAGTTCTGAAATGCCTCCTCACACTCTGAACTCCAAATAAATTTACACTCATTTTTCATCAAGTTAGTCATAGGCCTTGAAATCCTAGAGAATTCCTTCACAAATCTTCGATAATATCCGGCCAACCCTAAGAAACTCCTTATATCAGATACACTCTTCGGAGTAGGCCATTCAGTAACAGCTCGAATCTTAGCGGGATCCACTGAAACACCCTCTTTCGTGATCACATGGCCCAAAAATGCAACTTCCTCCAACCAAAACTCACATTTAGAAAGCTTAGCATATAACTGATGCTTTCTCAACTTTGACAAAACTTGTCTTAAATGCTCCTTATGTGCCCCCCTATCCTTAGAGTAAACCAGAATGTCGTCGATGAAAACAACAAAAATTTATCCAAGAACGTTCTGAAAGTTCTATGCATCAAATCCATGAAAACTGCAGGTGCATTAGTCAAACCAAAAGGCATCACTGTGAACTCATAATGTCCATAGCGATTCCTAAAGGCTGTCCTTGCGATATCATTCTCCGCAATCCTTAATTGATGATAACCAGACCTCAGGTCTATTTTAAAAAAGATTCCAGCCCCCTTGAGTTGGTCAAACAGATCATCTATTCTTAGAAGTGGGTATTTGTTCTTGATAGTTACACTATTTAGTTCCTGATAGTCAATGCATAGCCTCAAACTCCCATCTTTCTTTTTCACAAACAATACTAGTTCACTCCATGGTGAAGAGCTTGGCCTGATGTAGCCTTTCTCCAACAGCTCATCCAGTTGGACTTTTAGTTCCTTCATTTCTGCAGGTGCCGTACGGTATGGGGCCTTAGAGATTGGTCCTGTTCCGGGCACTGAGTCTATGGTGAAATCAAGATCTCTCACTGGTGGCATTCCTGGAATCTCGTCAGGAAAAACATCTGGAAACTCACTCACCACTGGTATCTTGCTAGGTTCAACCTCTTCCATTATTTCTTGAACACTACACATAAACAATGGGTACCCTTTCTTTATACAAGACTGTAGTTGCAAGGCAAAAATTATCCGTAGGCCCTTTTGTTTCCCTTCCCTCCTGTAAGTCACCCTAACCTTGTTTGGTCCGGTTAAAATTACTTTTTGAGCCTCACAATTGATATGACCCTTATATTTTCCAAGCGAATCCATCCCAAGGATGACATCTAGGTCTTTCATCTCATATTCAATCAAGTAAGACGGGAATTCTATTCCTGCTATAAGTAGAGGTACATGCCTATACAACTTAGAACAATGCAATTCTTCTCCTGATGGTAATGCAAAACTGACAGAAATGTATTATCGACTGACTAGTCCTAGACGTTCACCTAGGGTCCTAGTCATGCATGAATGTGATGCTCCTGAATCAAATAGAACTTTAAAAGGCATATAATTAACAGAAAAAGTACCAGCTATCACATCAGATGTGGCCTCGGCCTCACGACCATTTATTGCAAAGATGCGCCCCTTGGTCTGACTATTTCCATTCCCGTTTCCTGGCTTAGCACTCCCAGATTGTTGAGTAGGGTTTGACGAGTTAGAAGCTATGGTCTTGTTATCCTGGGCAGGTGTTATTTCCCTAGGAACACTACAAGAGGGGGGGTGAATTGTATGTGTAGAAATAAACGTAACTTTTTGCGGAAATTTAAACTTAAACGAATAAACAAGCTAGAGGAACACAAGGGATTTTTACGAGGAAAAACTTCTTGGGCCCAACAAGAAGAAACAACCTCGACCACTAGGGATTTTAAACTAAACTCTTTCACTAATTAGGCCAAACAACTTTGTTACAACCTAATTCTATTCTCGAGCCACACCTTGAGTTCCTAAACTCAAGTTCCTGAGCCACTGTTCCCTTAACAATAGTTCCTCTCAACTTCACTCGAAGTTTTCTCACTCTTACTAGCTTTACTCAAAGCTTCCCTCTTACAGAACTTCACTCAAAGTTCCCTTACCCCAAAAACCAAAATACAATTGATCGAAATAAGCTTAGTGGAATTAGAGTAAGAAAGCAAAGAACAAATGGCTATTATGAGAGAATGAAGGCACTGACACTTAATTAGTTAAACTCACTTAATTACTTAGTCAGACCCTTTGGAACTTATTTAGACTTCAATATTTATAGTGACTAACACATAGAACGTGGGAGTTAAAATCGAGTTCATGTTAAATCCATTTTCCCATGATGTTCCTTCCCCTAAGGAACATGTTCCTCATCATGTCCCATGATTCCATGATCTCATTTTGGACGTGGATATGTTTTAGCCACAACTCCTAAAGATTAGGAGTTTCTTGAGCTTTATCCGAAAATCTGTTAAACATCAAAACAGATTTATTATTAAAATGAATTTTAATCTTTAAGAAAATATTATCTTTTAAATAAACTCTTCATAAAAACCGGATAAATATTTTCTTATCTTTTTCGAAAAACAAAATCTTTTCTTTAAAAAGATTTTCTATTAAAACTATTTTCACTTAGGTAAAACTGATTTCCTATTATTTAGGCATGACTTACTCAAGTTCATAATTGTACCGTTATGCACCTTCACGCCTAAGTCTAGTTTCTTTTATATATCAAGTTCCTTAACATATTGTGTTTGTGCCTTTAGTTTGTTCCTTAGAAAGGAACAAACTCTCATTCTCAAATAAGAACCGCCAATGTTCCTTACCATCCTTACTTGTTCCTTTACAATGGAACTAGAAAATAAAACGCCTTGCTTTTATTTTCTTGATCCAATGCTGCTCCAGTATCAACTTGAAACTTCTTTACTTAGCCTTTGAAATCCTCTCTTGACTTCTTCCTTGACTTCGTATTCTCCTAGTTCCTTTCATTGATACCTTAAAAATCATACACTTAAATAACTCATTAGTTCACTACTTAGTTTGCATCTTTGTTTCTTTGTCATCATCAAAACTAGGGTTCAACAATTTCCCCCTTTTTGATGATGACAACAAAGGTACAAACTAAGGAAATAACAAATAATATAAGTGAATGAAGAAAAAAAAATAAAGAAGAAAATGAAAAATAAAACAAAATTAAGTAACTTACTTAATGTTTGAATTTTGATTTTTCATTTACCTTAACCTATTTTTGATTTTTATTTACCTTACCTAATTTTTAATTTTTTATTTTCATTTACTTCATTTTATTATGTACAGTTTGTTCCTTAAATCTTTTCCCCCTTTGTCATCCTCAAAAAGATAGACTCTGCGTGTTTGATGAATTGATTTAACACCTTAAGACCATAAGCAAGCACCAATGTTGGTTAAGTTAGAAGAAAAGAGATAAACTTGCTCAAACATCAATCACATAATACTAGCCATTCCAAGGAAGAAATTATGCATAATATCACAAACACAGACATAATAGCAAAAGTCATTGTTTATATAGCACTTGTTCCAAAACAAAAACAAAGAAAGAAAAAGAAAAGAACTAAACAAAAGTCTTGTTCCTCGAAAAGGAAACAGGAACTAAGAAAGGGAAGGGGAATGGTGTTCCTCAACAATATCTTCTTCAACCACATCCTCCAGTTTCTTCATTACTTCCCCATGATTGATACCAACTCGTTCCTTCAACTCCTCCAAAGCGAGGGCCATAGTTTCCATATTCTTTTGTTGCTCAATCACCGTATCACTTAGAATCTTCATAAGACCTAGCATGTTGTTAGTTTTAGCATCCAAAGTCCAGTGTAGGTGATTATAGAATTTTATCATGTGTTGTGCAGGAAGACAGACATCATTTACCCAGCTACAGTCATCCGGAGAAACTTGTTCCTTACCCTTGGAACCAAAGGCAGGAGTAGGGTTTGGTGGAGGAACTGGAGTAGGTTGGATTGAAGGATCAGCAGTTTCGGGAGTAGAAACAGATGGAGATCGAAGTGTTGTAAATGGGAGGAAGAAACGGTGGTGTTGGTGGAAGAGTGGTAGAGGTGGAAGCAAAAGGATTAGGTCCAGTTAGCTCTCTATTAATCTGTTCAAAACTGGAAGGAACAGAAAAGGATGAGGGTGAGATAGAGGTTAGTTTTGTGAAAGGAATAAAAAGCTTTGGAGATGTTGGTGGAGTGGGTTCCTTGAGAGTGGGGTGTTCCTGTTCCTCCGCATCAGAAAAGACTAAAGGGGAGTCCTTGTTGGAAGGAACAGAGGCAGAATGAGCTATTTTCAACGAGTGCTCTGCCTCACTCTCTTAGAAACAGGAGGGGTAGGCTTTTTGGCTATGTGTTTGCGCCTCTTTGGTTTAGATTCCTCCGGTGTAGGAATTGGTTCCTCCAGAATAACATCATCATCTTGTTCCTCAATAACTACCTTAGACAGTTTCCTCTTGCTAGAGGAACTAGGAGCTGTTCTCCCTTGAATGAGTACTCCTTCTTGGACAGAAAGATCCAATCCATTAAGAGTTTTCTCATTCAAGATATTCCCTTGCTTAACTCCTAAAGTAGGCCATCCAGTTAGTCTTACTTCAAAGTGATGAAGGAGAGATGTAATCAAGGCTCCATAACCAATGACACAGTGATTCTCAATACAGTGGGTAAGATGTTGGATATAGAGAGAAGGGAAGTTGATTTGAATGTGGTGGTCTAAACAAAACATGTAGCACATGTCTAAGAGACCCACTTCATTCCTCTTTTCAGTGCGAGGAATGAGTGCTCTCCACACTAAGTTGAACAAGATTTTGTGAAGTGGAGAGAGTAGGTTATGATTTATCTTGTTCTGACCAGCAGTTCCTCCAAATAATTCAACAATTTTATCCTGAGGAAAATTCGGGAAAGAAACAGTTCCTTTCCGTTTAAAATACAAATCGGTTCCTTTGCAAGGAACTTCCCAAACCTTTCCCAATGTGGCTTGATTAAACTTAATTTTCTTTCCCCTAACTTCAGTTGTGCAAAGACCATCAATATTAGTAAAATTCGCACAAAATTCATCCATTGCTAAAGGAACAAGTGCATTGTTAAATGCAAATTCAAATAAGAATTCCATACCCTGTTCCTTTAGAATGTTTGTTAATTCATGAAATTTTACTTTATTTGCCCATTCTAGATCTACACAAAAATCCAGTACATACCGTGATTTGCTTCTTTCAACTCGTTTCTTGGAAGAAGAAGGAACAGTTCCTTTGGAAGGAACAGGCATGACATCTTCTTCCCCTTGAGTGTGTTCCAGGGTTTCTTCCTCATCATCTTCCCCGATTAATTTCCTTCTGCGCATACTCCTTCTTGGAGATTCTAACTGGTGCTCACTTATGGGGGTTTCTTGATTTGGGTTGATTTCTAGGGTAGATGAAAAATCAAAATTCAAACATTAAGTAAGTTACTTAATTTTGTTTTATTTTTCATTTTCTTCTTTATTGTTTTATCGTCTTCATTCACTTATATTATTTGTTATTTCCTTAGTTTGTACCTTTGTTGTCATCATCAAAAAGGGGAAATGTTTGAACCCTAGTTTCGATGATGACAAAGAAACAAAGATGCAAATAAGTAGTGAACTAATGAGTTATTTTAAGTGTATGATTTTAAGGTATCAATGAAAGGAACTAGGAGAATACGAAGTCAAGAGAGGATTTCAAAGGCTAAGTAAAGAAGTTTCTAGAAGTTGATACTGGAGCAGCATTGGATCAAGAAGAATAAAAGAAAGGCGTTTTATTTTCTAGTTCCATTGTAAAGGAACAAGTAAGAATGGTAAGGAACATTGGCAGTCTTATTTGAGAATGAGAGTTTGTTCCTTTCTAAGGATCAAATTAAAAGGCACTAAACAAATCTGTTGAAGGAACTTGATATATAAGAGGAGCTAGACTTAGGCGTGAATGAGCATAATGGTACAATTATAAAATTGAGTAAGTCATGCCTAACTAATAGGAAATCAGTTTTACCTAAGTGAAAATAAGTTTTAATAGAAAATCTTTTTAAAGAAAAGATTTTGTTTTTCGAAAAAGATAAGAAAATATTTATCCGGTTTTTATGAAGAGTTTATTTAAAAGATAATATTTTCTTAAAGATTAAAATTCATTTTTAATAAATAAATCTGTTTTGATGTTTAACTGATTTTCGGATAAAGCTCAAGAAACTCCTAATCTTTAGGAGTTGTGACTAAAACATATCCACATACAAAGTGAGATCATGGGATCATGGGACATGATGAGGAACGTATTCCTTAGGGGAAGGAACATCATGGGATAATGGATTTAACATGAACTCGATTTTAACTCCCACGTTCTATGTGTTAATCACTATAAATATTGAAGTCTAAATAAGTTCCAAAGTGCGTCTGACTAAGTAATTAAGTGAGTTTAACTAATTAAGTGTCAGTGCCTTCATTTTCTCTTAATAGCCATTTGTTCTTTGCTTTCTTACTCTGATTCCACTAAGCTTATTTCGATCAATTGTATTTTGGTTTTTGGGGTAAGGGAACTTTGAGTGAAGTTCTGTAAGAGAGAAGCTTTGAGTAAAGCTAGTAAGAGTGAGAAAACTTCGAGTGAAGTTGAGAGGAACTACTGTTAAGGGAACAGTGGCTCAGGAACTTGAGTTTAGGAACTCAAGGTGTGGCTCGAGAATAGATTAGGTTGTAACAAAGTTGTTTGGCCTAATTAGTGAAAGAGTTGAGTTTAAAATCCCTAGTGGTCGAGGTTGTTTCTTCTTGTTGGGCCCAAGAAGTTTTTCCTCGTAAAAATCCCTTGTGTTCCTCTAGCTTGTTTATTCGTTCATGTTTAAATTTCCGCAAAAAGTTACGTTTATTTCTACATATACAATTCACCCCCCTCTTGTAGTGTTCCTAGGGAAATAACAATTGGTATCAGAGCTAGAACTCACGACAGATAGGAAACCCTATTGAGAAAAAGATCCAAGGAACAATGAATACCACCGAGAAACTTGAGGAAGGTTACTCCACTCAAAGGCCTCCTATGTTCAATGGGAAGTACTACAATTACTGGAAGAACCGCATAGAGATATTCATCAAAGCTGAAAACTATCAGGTATGGAGAGTCATTGAAGTTGGTGATTTCGAAGTCACAACTACAAATGACAAAAATGAGGTAACTCTAAAACCCCTCTCTGATTTTGACAAATCTGATTTTGAAAAGATGGAAGTAAATGCCATGACTATTAAACTGTTGCATTGTGGACTTGGACCCCATGAACATAATAGGATCATGGGATGCAAATCCGCAAAGCAAATATGGGATTTACTAGAAGTAACCCATGAAGGAACTAATGAAGTCAAAATATCCAAAATTGATTTACTTATGAATCAATATGAACTGTTCTCCATGAAATCTAAGGAAAGCATTCGAGATATGTTTACTCGTTTTACTAACATTATCAATGAGTTAGCTTCTCTTGGAAAGTTTATTTCATCTGAGGAACAGGTTCGAAAGGTTCTTAGGAGTCTTCCTAAGGACAGATGGATGGCTAAAGTCACTGCTCTTCAAGAAACAACCTCGACCACTAGGGATTTTAAACTCAACTCTTTCACTAATTAGGCCAAACAACTTTGTTACAACCTAATTCTATTCTCGAGCCACACCTTGAGTTCCTAAACTCAAGTTCCCGAGCCACTGTTCCCTTAACAATAGTTTCTCTCAACTTCACTCGAAGTTTTCTCACTCTTACTAGCTTTACTCAAAGCTTCTCTCTTACAGAACTTCACTCAAAGTTCCCTTACCCCAAAAACCAAAATACAATTGATCGAAATAAGCTTAGTGGAATTAGAGTAAGAAAGCAAAGAACAAATGGCTATTAAGAGAGAATGAAGGCACTGACACTTAATTAGTTAAAATCACTTAATTACTTAGTCAGACCCACTTTGGAACTTATTTAGACTTCAATATTTATAGTGACTAACACGTAGAACGTGGGAGTTAAAATCCAGTTCATGTTAAATCCATTATCCCATGAAGTTCCTTCCCTTAAGGAACATGTTCCTCATCATGTCCCATGATCCCATGGTCTCATTTTGGACGTGGATATGTTTTAGCCACAACTCCTAAAGATTAGGAGTTTCTTGAGCTTTATCCGAAAATCAGTTGAACATGAAAACAGATTTATTTATCAAAAATAAATTTTAATCTTTAAGAAAATATTATCTTTAAAAAAAACTCTTCATAAAAACCGGATAAATATTTTCTTATCTTTTTCGAAAAACAAAATCTTTTCTTTAAAAAGATTTTCTATTAAAACTTATTTTCACTTAGGTAAAACTAATTTCCTATTATTTAGGCATGACTTACTCAATTTCATAATTGTACCGTTATGCTCATTCACGCCTAACTCTAGTTCCTCTTATATATCAAGTTCCTTCAACAGATTTGTTTAGTGCCTTTTAATTTGTTCCTTAGAAAAGAACAAACTCTCATTCTCAAATAAGACTGCCAATGTTCCTTACCATCCTTACTTGTTCCTTTACAATGGAACTAGAAAATAAAACGCCTTGCTTTTATTCTTCTTGATCCAATGCTGCTCCAGTATCAACTTCTAGAAAGTTCTTTACTTAGCCTTTGAAATCCTCTCTTGACTTCTTCCTTGACTTCGTATTCTCCTAGTTCCTTTCATTGATACCTTAAAAATCATACACTTAAATAACTCATTAGTTCACTACTTAGTTTGCATCTTTGTTTCTTTGTCATCATCAAAACTAGGGTTCAACAACAGGAATAGGTGGTTTTCCTTCAGATTTCCAGTAACATTCATACTCACGATGACCTAGCTTTTGGCAATACCTACAAGTCACTGGCTTCCCTTCACAGTCTTTTCCTGGGTGGTTCTTATTACACTTCTTACAATGGAACACCCTTTTGGGCCTTTCTCCGCCTGATTGATTCCTTGAAGTCTGATCATTGGTCCTAGCCCCAAGGTTTCTTCCATCTCTTCTTTCGCTTCCTCCCTTAAACTTTTTCTCATTCCCCTGGTTCGGGTAGTTGCCATTCCCTTTCCTCTTTTCTCCTGAAGAGTTTCCCTCTAGTTCCTTCCCTCTAATCCATACAAGTGGGAGCTCTCCCATAAACCTCATCAAGGGTGCTAAAGGTGGCTCCTCCGAGCTTTCCTTGCAAAGATAGGGTCAAGCCTTGCTCAAATCTTTGAGCCTTAAGAGCCTCAGTGGGTACTACTTCAGGTGCAAATCTCATTAGCTCTATGAACTTACTGTAGTATTCTGAAATGGACATGGCCCCATCCTAAGGTTAATGAACTCCATACTTTTCTGCTTTCTTAAGTGGGTAGGGTAAAACTTGGTTCTTAAGGCTTCTTTCAACTCGTTCACCCAAAATTGCGCTCATCGTCATCAAATCATTTTTCCTTTGGCTCCACCAAAGATATGCTTCCTCCTTCAGATAGTACACTGCGTTATTCAGCTTAAGCTCTTCGGGCAGTTGATGGCATCAAAAAGCTTGTCAAATTCCCTAATCCAGTTTTCAAGACTAGCTGGGTCCTCTTTCCCATTGTAGTAAGGGGGTTTTGAAGCAGACACCCTCTTAAATACTTCTCCAAATGCATCTAATTCATTGGACTTCGGGGGTGGGGCATTTGCAGCTTGGGATAAGGCAGCTGCTATTTCAGTCAACTTTTTCAAAGCAGAATTCAATTTGGCACTATTTCCACCCCTATGCCTTTGAGACATCTTCCTGAGTGGAGAACCAATAGACTTAACTAAACGAACATATAATGAACAGATAACAGGTAAACCATCTCATTAATAATAATCAAATTGCATACATGGTTTCTTTATTCGAAAGCAACACAAAAATGATAATAGTAATAATAACCCCATAAAGTTACTACATTAACTTGTCAACTACTGACAATTATTTAAGCCTAACATGAAGATCCTATTCATAATAAATCATAGGTAAGACTCCCTCCCTCCAAATTCTCTTTCATAGGCGGCCGACGACATGGGTGAGTATTCAGGACTCGGTGGACTTCTTTAAGAGGTTGGATCGTGTTTTTGAAGTGTTATCTTTAGGAGTTGTAGGTGTATATTCTGGACTTGTAGAGTGAACAGATGATGGTATAATATGATGAGATGATGAGGCTTCAGACATAAGCGAATCAGCTATCGGAACTTCTATGGTAGCATTAGATGTAGACTCTAAGTTCCTTTCCCATGTCTTCTCTGCATAGTATAAGTCTCCCTCAAATGTCAACATATCAGCTATCCATACCCCTTCATGCACGTGTTCATGATTCATGCTTATTCCACTCATTTTCATTCAATAGTACATCCTCATATTTCCTAAAAAGATTTTCATACTTTGGAATTCTAGGTAAGTGAATAAGAGTTAGAAGAATTTTCCAAGGGTCAGCCTCATTTCTCTTCTTCCTTGTGAAACTAAGAACTTGGCATAAAGATGAATTCCTTGAATAAAGAATGCTATAGTGTGATAATGCCTCTTAAAATAGGCGGCATCATAGTAAGTATCCCTTACAAACTCAAGCATCTGAAATTTAAAATTTAACAAGTAAGCATTTAATTTGCAAATAGTTAACCAAATAAAGTTGCATAACGCAATTTCTTTCTCCTTTTTCCACAAAAGAATAGTCCTAAAAATAATAATGCAACTTGATAAAAATCGGCCTACTATTTAGGTACTCGAAAAAAAATCAAAGTCTATCATCTTATTCTACTTATGCACATAAAATGCTAAAACTTTTCTTGCCAAAATTATTTTTACAACCTTTTGTTTTTCCAAATATATTTTATAATGAGTACTTGATTCATGACAAAGAATAGTCGGGCCAATGAATTTCCCAGGAAAGGGTTGGTTACACGCAACGTTGGTGAGAGCCCAAGCCTTTCCTTGCCAGAAGCATTGACACACCCAACTTATCCAAATCAATCGTTTTTCCTCAAATAATAAAATAGATTTTTATGCATAAATAATATAAATATGAAAAGAATGCGAAACTCTCTAACCTATATGCCCATCCTTAAGTCTACCCATTAATTTTAGATTCCAGTTTCATATCCCTAAGCTTTTAAACTGATACCACTTTGTAACACCCCCAAATTTCTCCACTTTAAAAACTTATACTTTCGTAAAATACTTGGAGAAACTTAAGGGTATTACCACCAAATATAAATATATTTTGGCAATACTATAACTTGATACACAAAATATGCAGCGGAAACTTCTAACTTTATTTATAAAAATAATATTATTATCC
This sequence comes from Beta vulgaris subsp. vulgaris, assembly GCF_026745355.1. Classification (NCBI taxonomy): domain Eukaryota; kingdom Viridiplantae; phylum Streptophyta; class Magnoliopsida; order Caryophyllales; family Amaranthaceae; genus Beta; species Beta vulgaris. The sequence continues at coordinate 23,178,210 of NC_079206.1, forward strand.
AAAAACCACAATACTAATATGAAAAGTCTAAAGACTACTAAAATAGTGATCTAATTCTAATGATCCCAAAAGGTTCCTCCCATGCATCATGAATCATCAATAGACCTGCAAACTACTCCCGTAAGGAAAGTAGGGCAAAGCCAAAACAAATAGGAAATACGAGTCAGTTGAAATACTGAGTACAATTACGTGCAAGACTTGTAAACTTGTAAATATATAATTCACATACTTTCATAAACATGCTTTATTTCACAATTCTAGTGATAACAAAAGATAAGATCAATCCATTATTAAATTCACGTTAACACCAAAGAATATATCTCCTTTAATAATTCCATTAAAAGTGGAAAATAATAATATAAGAACTTAACTTAAACCCCTTTCCTTGATCCGCGGATCCTAAGTGTGCACACCCCCAAGCTAGTATCCCTTATGAATACAAAGACATTGGAGTAACCTTAATGCCAACTAGTGGACTTGGAAGAACCCTTCTTGAACAAAGCCAAGGGTAATTGTAATAAGAATAATGTAGGGGTAAACCTTTCCTTTAATTCAAATAAAGAATTATGATAAACAAACTTAATTATAGGGAATTAAAAAAAAGGTAATTTAAAATTTTAAAACTAAAACTCATGCTAATATTTTTGAGTTACTCAAAGCCACTGATTTGCAAAAGTGGATTCCTTCATAAAAAAAAATGGATTATACATGCAAACTGATTTTTTTTTTATTTACTTTTCTAAAACAAACAAAACAATATTTGGTTGGTTTAGCATATCTACGAGTCAAAAGCAAGAGAAAATACAAGCTTTAATTTTATCTAGCCTAAATGATAAGAAGGTTTGATTAAACCAATTGCATATACCAATTCATATAATTTATACTAAAACACACATAACTAATGTATACATAATAATTAAAGATCAAGCCACGTAAACGTACCTTGATAATTCACGAAACAAGAAAATCAACTAGTAAGGGAATGTTCACGAACGAAATCCTCCTATTAATTATAAACTAGTTCTAATCAAAACGATGAACAATATATGAACTCTAAAAGAAAATTATGCTAACTAACTAATTATAGACATGATTCATGCTCAAACAATTAAAAATTTTTTATAAAACTCAAAAAGATCAAAAACTAGGAATTAAAACAACTTTTAAAAAAATGAGTACTTACAAAACCTCCCTAAAACTCCTCGGTGAAAACTAAAACTACTCAAAGAGACCATCACTTTAGGGAAAACTTTATAAGGAACTCTCAATATTTTTTTGGTGAAGAGAAAGTGAAGGATTAGAGGGGTATTTATAGTGTAAACTAGGGTAGAAAAGAGGTAAAACTTTCCTAAATTATTAAAATTAGGGCAAAAGAATTTAAAAAAATAAAATAAAATAAAATTTGCAACATTACAAAGCTGCCGTGCAGCAGCTGTGTAATGCAGCAAAAATAATTTTTTTTTTTTTAAAAATAACTCTTCCCTTTATTTGTAAAAATTCTTTCCTAAAATCAATTTTGTTTGATTTTAAAGAGATTGTTAAATCTTCCCAAATCAATTAAAATCCCATACTTTCTAACTCAATATAAATCTCATAAAAATCTGATTTTATAAGTTTTAACAAAATATTTTAAATATTTAAAGTTTTCGGTTTTATTTAAAAGAATCGATTTTTCAAAACAACACTTATAAAAATCCGAAAATTACATACTAAAATGTATAATCTAATTTTATTAGCCAAAAATTAATTTTGGATTTTTAAAAATTATTTATCAAATATTTGTTTAAATAACTAATTAAATAAATAAGATAATGACAAGAGCAGCTATTGTTAAAAATTACTAAAATAACCTTTAAAATTCAAACTATATTTCCCTCCAAATGATTCCCTCCAATGTGATTTTAAAATAGTTTAAAGTGAGTTTTGAATATAAAATTTAAAATTATTTTAAATAATCTCAATAAATGCCTAAAAATAGGGGTATTACAAAGATCAGCAAGCAACAAGGGAATGCTACCTCACCACTCTAAAACCTTCATCATGGAAAGGGGAGAAATCAAAGCGGCCTAAGGCCATTGAGCAAGAACCGGCCGAGAAGGTAAAAGGCCAGATAAAAAAGTTAAAGAATGAAGTGGAAAAAACTCAGCTGAAAGCTCCTCAGGACAGCAAGCCGTCCATACTATTGTCAAGCAAGAAGAGAAAATGTCTGGCCATTAAGGAAGAAAAAGATTCGTCCGAAGAAGTAATGGTCATCATGGGGGATAGAACGGCCAAGACGATGGAGAAGCCAGCTGAGATTTGTTTGGATGAGAGACGTCCAGAGAGGACGCTAAAAATTGGATCAGTTCTAGGTCCTAAGACCAAAGACGAATTGATCATGTTGTTGAAGGAATTTGAGTATGTTTTTGCATATGCAGTAGAGGAGATGCAAGGAATTGATCCCGAAGTTACTCTTCATAAACTGAACATAGATCCAGGACAAAAGCCAATTCGGTGGAAAAGAGGCACTTGGGTCCGGCCACGAATCAAGCCGTCGACTAGGAAGTCCAGAAGCCGTTAAAATCGAAATTCATCCGGGAAACTTATTATCCGGATTAGATTGCCAACGTAGTCATGGTCCCCACACCAAACGGAACTTGGAGGATATGTGTGGATTACACTGATCTAAACAAGGCTTTTCCAAAGGACAGTTTCCCTCTGCCTGAAATAGATAGGCTAGTTGATTCCATGGCGGGGCATGCACTACTTACACTAGTAGAAAAAAGGCAATTTACGTCGGATGTGAGGCGCTTATTTGCGTCGGACATAGGTGCGACGCCAAAGCCCTCGACACAAATGACAAGGAAACGATTTGCGTCGAACGAGAAACAACGCAGATGGTTGTGCTATTTGCGTCGTACCTTGTATACGGTGCGACGCAAATCAGTGAATCACGCATTTGCATCGCACAATTGGCCATGTGCGACGCACATGCTTCATTTTTTTTTTAAAAAAGAAGTAGGATATGCGTCGGATGGAGGACCACATCAGACGCAAATGGCTCATTTTTTTTAAAAAAAAACAAAATTTCATTTCACCATTAACCAGATCTAAATTACAGACTTGAAAACATAAACTCACATGAATGAAAATAAAACACCAACTAGATATAAAAATGTCAAAATCATATTATACAACAGACTTCCAGTTCGAAATTCAACCTAAAAATTAAACAAAAGTAAAACTAAATTGAATCTAAAAAATGAACGAAAATACAACGAGAATAAGATATTATTCTTCTTCAATTTCGTTCTTTGTCAGATCTAAAAAATACAAGACTAAGATAAAAAAAATTGAACCTAAAAATCAACAAAATCAGATCTAAGCAAGCTGAAGAAATGCTCGAACTGGAAGTCACGAAATTTCTGGAATTCAGGCTCTTCCTCAGTTGTTCTTTGTGAAATATTCGAATACAAACGAGGAGGTCTTCAAACAGATCTGAAAAAAATGAAAAATAGCTAAAAATTAAGACATGCGAAAAACAAGAAAAAAGAAAAATAAACAAATTACCTTATTCTTGGAGTGCGAAAAAAAAAAACGATTGCAATTCACGAAGATCTTCAATTTGAACGAATGTTTGCTGAACAAACGAAGAGGTCGCCGGAGATAATACTCGAAGATCTTCAATTTTCGTTGCGATTATACCAAATTTTCGCCGGAAATCTAACTCGAAAATGAATAATCAGATTTTTCGTTCCTTTTATACCAAATTTTTCGAGTTAGATTGCGCAATTGTAGATCTGAGAACGAAGTTTTTTTTGCGATAATACCTATTTTTCGCCGGAAAGAGAGAGAGTTTGAGGGTGAGAGAGAGGGAGAGAGAGAGACGGTTTTGAGGGTGAGAGGGTGAGAGAGAGACGGGGGGGGGGTTGAGTGTTTGAGGGTGAGAGAGAGAGTGAAGGGGGGCGGTTTGAGAGAGAGAGAGAAGGGTGAGAGTTGAGAGGGTATTTTTAGGGTTTGAGAGGTGCGTGCATGCTATAAGTGATTCCCGTAAAAACAAATATAAGTGATTGGGCTGATGTGCGTCGGATGGGCCAAGGGGTCCGACGCACATTAGCCTTTTGCAACACACCTACATAACGTGCGACGCACATTCCGGGCACCAGTTGGGAGATTTTTGTGATTTGCGTCGCACAGTTTCCCACATGCGACGCAAATCATAACTGTGCGTCGTTTCCGTTTCAGTGCGACGCAATTGAGGGGACGCAAATCGTCCTTTTTCTACTAGTGTTAGCTTTATGGACGCTTATTCAGGTTTTCACCAGATTCCTATGTGACCAGAGGACCAAGACAAGACCTCGTTTATCACTGAAAAAGGTCTCTATGGGTGGCTAAGGATGCCTTTCGGCCTCCAAAATGCGCCAGTTACCTTTCTAAGGCTCATAAACACAGTCTTCCAACCGCAGTTGGAAAGTTTTTGGGGTTCCTGGTCGACCAAAGAGGAATTGAGGCGAACTCTGACAAGATTCAGGCGATTCTGGACATGACTTCTCCATCCAAAATTAAGGAAGTTCAACATTTGACAGGGTGTTTGGCAGCCCTCGGACGTTTACTTTCTAAATCCGGAGACAAGTGTCATCATTGCTTCGCAACAATAAAAAAGAATGCGAAATTCGAGTGGACGGAGGAGGCAGAGAAAGCTCTTCAGCAGGTAAAAAGAGCACCTCCGGCAGTTGCCTCGATTAATCAGTCCGGTTGAAGGAGACAAACTATTTGTATACCCGGCTGTATCGCCACATGCGGTTAGCGATATTCTCCTGGCTGAAAGAGAGTCAGTGCAAATTCCCGTCTACTTTGTTAGCCATGTGCTAAAGGATGCTGAATGCAGGTATTCAATGGTAGAGAAATTCGGCCTGACACTGCTTATGGCCAGCCGGAAGCTAAGATCATACTTTCTAGCCCATAGTATTCTTGTCTATACTGTACAACCTCTGAAGCAAGTCCTGCACAAGATGGATGCCTCTGGACGAATGCTAAAGTGGGTTGTGGAGCTCAACATGTTTGACTTAGCATTTGAGCCTAGAAAAGCGATCAAGGGTCAAGAAGCTGATTTCATTGTGGAGCTTACTCGACCTGCAATAGAGTTCTTCCAAGATCCAACAGAGGGAAAGCGGCATTGGACCCTTATGGTGGATGGATCGTCCACCGCCAATGGCTGTGGAGCTGGGATCATCTTGCAATCAACAGAGGGGGACAAATTTGATGTGCAATCAGATTTCAATTCCAGGCTTCAAACAATGAAGCAGAATATGAGGCCCTCCTAGCCGGCATTAAAATGTGCAAAGCGGCAGGAGCCCTGGAAGAAGCAAAGACGGATTCTCTGCTGGTGGTTATTCAAGTCAATGGGGACTTTGAATGCAAGGAGGCGTCCATGGGTAAATACATGAAGCTGATTCAGGAAGAAATAAAACACTAAAGCGATTTGTGCTCGACCAAGTTCCAAGGTCGGAGAATCATCAAGCCGATGCTGTCTCAAAATTAACCAGTTCGGCCGAAGGAGATGTGCCGAGAACTGTGTTTTGGGAGGTAACGCCGGCAAAGAGTATCGATCAAAAGGAAGTTTTGTTCCTAAGCCGGGGAAATGTTTGGATGGACCCCATCATTGAATACAAGAAAACAGGACGCCTGTCCACTGATCCCTTATAAGCTAAGTATGTAAAAGTAAGGGACAAGTGGTTTGAGCTCTGGGATGAGACTTTATACAAAAAAGCATTTAACCGGCCACTCCTCAAGTGCATTACAAGAGAGGACGAATTAGATGTCTTGAAAGAGCTGCATGAAGGAGCTTGTGCTTCCCACATTGGGGGAAGGGCATTAAGAGAAAAGGCATTAACGACAGGGTATTACTGGCCCACCTTAAAGGAGGACGCTCTGCTTTATGCAAAAAAGTGTTATAGTTGTCAAAGGCATGACAACATATATCAAAAGCCGTCCAATGATTTGACTCTAATTCTTTTCCCTCTTCCCTTCGCTAAGTGGGGAATGGATATCCCGGGGCCATTTCCTGTAGCGGCCGGCCATAAATAATTTGTGATAGTAGAAGTAGACTACTTCACAAAATGGGTGGAAACTGAAGCTATGAGAGGAATCACCACCAATGATGTAAAGGGGTTCGTCTGGAAGAACCTCATTACATGATTTGGGATGCCTCAGTCTATTGTCTTTGACAATGGACCACAGTTTGAAACGCCCAAGCTCCAAGAATGGCTGGGCGATCAGGGCATTAAAGCCCACTTTTGCTGCTGTTGCTCATCCTCAAGCGAATGGGCAGGTTAAAGCCTTCAACAAAATTCTCTCAAGTGGCATAAAAAAGAAGCTAGACAATGCTAAGGGGTTGTGGGTAGAAGAGTTACAGTTGGTTCTTTGGTCAATCAGAACAACGACCAAGAACTCAACTAGAGAAACTCCATTTATGCTCGTCTATGGCTCAGAAGCCGTTCTTCCCATTGATATTGAAGAACTAACTCTGCAGGTCATGCTTTATTCAGAAGACGCTAACTGGGATGCTCTTCGGACAACCTTGGATCAAGTTCCTGAAGTAAGGGGCAATGCTCTGCTAAGAATGCAGTTGTATAAATTGAGAATGGCTCGAGAGTTCAACAAACGGGTGGCTAGGCAGCCTTTGAAGAAGGGAGACCTCGTCCTAAGGAAAATGGAAGCGATCGGCCGGGCCAAAGAAATAGTTAAGCTCACACCAATCTGGGAAGGACCTAACAAGATAATCCAAGAAGTTCAGGGTGATACCTTTCGTCTGGAAGATATGGACGGCCGTTCTGTTCCCTGGACGTGGAACTCAGACACTTTGAAAAGATATTACATTTGATGTAATTGAAGAAGTGTAATCTCTTGCTAACTAGGTGCCATAAGCACATTAATGAAAAAGTAGAAATGTATACATGTACCTTGGCTCTCAGCCAAGCAAAATTCATATAATACAAATCTACTTCCCTGCCATGACTGTCTCTTTGTTTGTTATGTATGTCTTATTATTTGTTTAAAGGCACATGCCATCGGCCAAGCCGACATTCAAAAAAGAGCAACAAAACAAAAACACCTTCTATTAGGAGATCGGTCAACATGTCAAAATCCTATAAAGGATAGCACATGACGAAGGCTGTTAATTGGTTAACTTAAAGAGTTAACATCTCCTAAATGAAGGCGGCTAGAATTAGGACGCTTTAGTAAAAGGGTCTTACTTTCCGTCCAAAGGCCATTCACTGAGATAACCACCTTAGTAAAGGAATACGTTATTTCAAACTTTAACAAGGATGGACGGATTGCTACAATCTTAGTTATATCTTGCATAAGTATACCATGGTCACTCTCCTTCTTAGAGAAGAGAAAAATTATTAAAATTTCTTCGTCCAAGAAGGGGGGCATACAGGCTAAATATACTAATGCAAGTAACAAGACGTCCTTGTGCAGAGACAAGTATTAGTATAGATTTTGAAGTAAAGTTCTGGCTAACAACTTCTGAGTTTCAGGCCGAACAGTTTTTTAACTTGGTATCATTATTCTTATAATTGGATTAAGTTGAGGATAATGGCATCCTTGGCATGAACAAGTTGATTATAAAGGCCGAAGAGTTTTTTAACTTGGCATCATTATTCTTATAATTGGATTAAGTTGAGGATAATGACATCTTCGGCCGGAACAAGTTGATTATAAAGGTTATCTGGGTTAAAATTCTGAAGTAATAAGTGAAAAAAGAAACTCTTTATAAAAGAGCAAAAGAAGAGTACAACCTAGTCTAAAAGATTACAATCTAGTCTAAAGACCAAAAAATACAACACTAAGTACAAAAGGCCTACGACCAAGACTGAGGAAAGAAAAAGCTAAGCGTCTGGAGGAGTGTTGGTATCATCAGCCTGGGCTTCGGGGTCAGCATCTTCCTCTTCTTCTTCATCGTCCGAAGACTCTTGGAACATTGGAGGTTCCTTCTTAGCTAAGTTGGCTTTGTGAAGACTTTCCTGAAAATCTAGCCAACGAACATATCTGGGAATGCCGTCCTCTTTGGCCAGCATTTTAAAGGCCTTCACAGCCAAGGACTTTGAAGTATCAATCACTTCATTCAGACCTTCCTTGGCCGACTCAAAAGTTGCCTTAGCCTCCTCTATCAGCGCGTGGTTTTTAGCACGAAGATAGCGGTTCTCTCTTCAGAGCTCCGCGGCCGCCAACAGGGCTACGTTTCTTTCGTCTTTGAGAGGCAGCTCAAGGGCAGCCCTCTCGTCTAGTAGCTCCGTCAGGTGAACTAGGTATCTCTTATTATCGGCCTCCATCTCGGCCGAGCGTTTCTCCCAAGCCTCTCTAGACTGGCGGTGCAGTACTTCCTGCTTGGCCATGGAGAACTGAGCCTGGTCCGCCGCTTTGGTAGCGTCCCAGACGATTTGCTTGTTTCCTTTCCAGAGAAGTCTTGCCCAGTCCTCAGTTTTATGCTGCGAGCAAAGAGCTGAAAAAGGAAGGATGAAGTTATGTTAGGACGATCGCAAAAACAAGCAAAATATGCCAAGTATGGAAATAAGACGGCAAGAGAATGAGAAATGTACCTCAGCAGCTAGTTGGGACATGTAGCCTACATGCCCAGAGAAAGCTCCTCTCCAGCCTTTGATGTATTCCTCATGGAAGCATTTGAAGAGCTCCTGTTTGAGCTTCTCACGTTCGGCCGAGGTCATCCTCGCAAAGGCCGCCGAGGACTCGTCGTCCGACAATGTGGGAGAACCGTCAGGAGCTGCTTCAGCCGTCCCTTTCCCCTTATATGAAAGATGAGACTCGTCAGTATTCCTAACGGGTATAACCACGACCAGCTTGTTGGACGGACTCATCGGACGCCCTCCGACATGTAAAGTTCTAACAATATTAGAGTAGTAAGACTTACCAGAAGATCGAGAAGTCGACCTATAGGCTTTGGGCATCTGAGATACCAGCTTTGCTACCGGCCCAGAGAAAGCTGACCCATCCAAAGCCGCGTCCGGCTGAGTAGATGGTTTCTTTGTCTCTCCAGCCCCGTCCAAAAGTGCAACCGCGCCCGGTTGCTCGGAAGTAAGGGGGAGTGCTGACTTAACTGGGCCAACATACATAACCAAGGCCCTCTCCTCGGTAGTAGGAGGAACCTCCTCGGCCGAAGGAGGAAACTCAACCTTTGGCAAAGAAGGCCGAGTGGTTTTCTTCTTTTTGGCCGTAAAGCCTTTGGATTTTTTTTGGGCGGTGGGGCATCTCCCGTTGCGGCCGACCTCTTCTTAGAAGCCGCCCTCTCCGCCAACGCCTCAGACGTTGGGGCATTTTTCTGAAAAAGAAACCAAGTAAAAACATAAGCGGCAAAGAAAAAAAAAGAAAGAGAAAAAATAAACCCGTCCTAAAATGGTAGGGCTTTAGCATGAACGAGGCTCTGTCAAAAAGGGAGCCCGTCCATCAAAGGTTAAGAAAGGAGGAAGAGATATTCTCCGTGGAAGGAAGTCGTCCAAGTATCTTCTGGACGTCTTCCCTTCTAAGAAAAATCAGAAACTTGGTCGAGTTCCCCAGTGGGGCAGGGTCTGTCTGGACAATATATAGTACTCGTCCAAGAGTTCAACATGATGATTTCCGGACGAGTCCTGTGGGTTGTAGGAAGTCGGCCAAGTGATCCATGGACGACTTCCTTCTTAAAGAAAGGGTTCATCCAAACAAAAAATTTTCAGGGCAACTCTGGCCGAATCTGTATGAAAAGAAAGAGCATGATTAGGCAAATTTAGTCATTGGACGAAAGCATTTACTTGGAAAAAATATCAGTATTATACCTCTATCCTGGACCCACCGCAAGCTGGCGGCGACCAAGAAGTTATCGTGGTAAAACATCTCCTTAAAGGGGATCCAGTTGGAAAGACCCTTAAAAGAGGAATTACTGATGGAATACTCCGATACTCTGAAGTATTCCATCATTTCTTCGGTCGAGGTACTCTCCAGCTCCAGGTAGGACGCTGTTCGTCCAGTATTGGTGGTCGCCCGACCTAAGTACCAGTACCGTCTTGCCACAGCTTCATTAGGTGCCTGGACGAACATGAATTCTGCCTTCCAGGCATGCATCTTGGACATTTTGTCCCAAGATATCAGGAAGCCCTAACGATTGCATACGCTGAACCAGGCTCCGTCCACTGTCTTGGGAACCTTAGAGACATAATGTATTTGGGAGAAGGCAGCCAAGGAAGGGTCAACGCCTTTCAACTCGCAAAGGGTTAAGAAAGTTAGGATGTTTTGCCAAGAGTTTGGGGCAAGTTGGTTATGGCCGATGCTGTAGTATTGAAGAAGGCGGCTAATAAAGGGATGCAAGGGAAATCGTAACCCGACATCCAAAGCCCGCTGATAGACAACAAAATGGCCAGAAGGAGCACTAAGTATAGTGTCTTCCCGATCAAGAAGAACAAAACGGTACCCCGGCATAGGCATAGCCGAGGAAAAGTGTCCAAGGTTGGGGCCTACTCGTCCTAGCCAACTATTGTCCGCCAGGATGAACCTAGGGTCAGACAAGGGGCCAAGGCGGCATCTGATCTCAAAAGAAGTAGTGGACGGCTCCTCTGAGTCGCTAGACGGATTAGAGGAGACCACCTCATTGGCCTCGTCCGTCGCCATATCTTGTTCGGACGGGCTGGGTTCTGAAGACTCTTTGATAAGATGTTCCTCCTGGACGCTTCCGAGAGAAGTATTTTGGCTTGCTGGCCGGGCGCTTTGAACTTCGCACTCCTCGTCAGCAGGAATTCGTCCGGTTGATACCTCCATTTCTGAGCTGGAGGCCGGAAGGTTCACCCCTCGTCTAATGCGAGCTGTTTGATTGACGCGCGCCAGATTACCTGCACAGGTAAAGACTAGGTCGTCGGACTTTGCCGTCCATGTCCAAAATAATAAATTGCATGGCCGGTTGAGATAGGCCCAACTATAGAATGTGCCGAAGAAGAAATACTCTCTATTCTAGGGTCAAGACCAACCCTTGAGCGGCCGGGAATGTTCGATGAAGAAGACGAATTCATTTTTTCTTAAAAAATGTGAAAGTACAAGATAAGAAGTAAACATAGGAAAAGGATACCTGTTGAAAGTGCTCGGACGGATGGAAAGGACGAGCTGGACGAAACCTTGGACGAGTTGAAAACACTTAGCAAGATTTTGGACGAACACTCTTTCTCTCTCTAAAGTTAAGTAAAAATGGGGCAAAGTCTCTCTCTCTGTAGAAAATCTCTCAAAGATATAAAAGTGATTTCAGAAACGACAAAGGGACATATTTATAGAGGGGTGAAAAAGACCTCCCCTCCTTATAAAAATAATTGTTACATGCCAAAACCCTTGAAGGTTGACCTGATGAGACCGGCTAAATGGCGTCCTTTTTATCTTGAAAAAAGACAGTTCTCGTCGGTTAAAAGAGGATACCAACTGTCTTGGCGCCGAAATGGTAAACTCCTCTTTTAAGGGGCAAATGTTGTAGCCTAAAAATCAGCGGCTATAAATGTGACACATGGCCCCATCACAGCCCTACAAGTGGCACTTTTCTACTGTGGTAAAGTACATGGATCATAAGCTTGTATGGACTAGAGTACACTTTTCTGAAGAAAGGTGTACTAAAACCCTTCTTATGGCCTAAACTGTACTTAGGCCTAGTAAACACAAAGAGCATCTTTGTGTAAAAGGGTGATTTGTACTCTCCAATCAGTGATCGCCATGCCAGGTGTCATAACATTATTTCTTAGCCAATCAGATGCTCCCAAATTAGGGTGACATTAAAGTACATCAGTCATTTCAGACACTATAAATAGTCCTTGAAATCAGGGGAAAGGTACGTTTTTCAGAGCATAGTACTGTTATTCTACCATAAATACTCTCTCTCTTTACTTTTTCTCTCTAAAAGTTCCTTCATACTCCTAATACCTGACTTAAGCTTCGGAGGGGGAGATACCGCCCAAACCTCCAAGGTGGGTCCCTTTTTGCAGGTCTGAAGGCGGAGCTCAAGTTCGGGATTTGAGTTTTGACATTGTTGCACAAGTCTCCTATTTTAAAACATACTGTTGGGGATAGTAGTATTTACTTACGAGTCTAGCACTACGTAACAGGTCTTTTTTGTTTTCACTCTCTACATCTTTCTTCTCTAAAAATTATCTAGGAGTTCGTAAATTGAGAAGTGTAGTGAGTAATATGAAACGGAGGAAGTATTTAAGTAACTGAATTATGGTAATGTTCCACTTCAACAGTAAAATATTCATTTTCATAATTGAGTTCAGGTAATGTTTTACTCCAATAGTAAGATGTTCGATTTCGTAAGTAACCTCTTTTAATGTTCTATTTCAAAATTAAAAATGTTCGTTTTCTTAAATAAATTCCTGTAATGTTCTATTTCAACGGTATAATATTCGTTTTTGTTCTCATAAATGTTCTACTTTGCGTAATGGGAGCATAATCCACGGATTATAATAATTGATGAGACCTTTGTCCCTACATAATTCTAGGGGATTGAGTTAACATTCCATAATATTTTCCATCATTTGAAAATTTGAACCTACATGATACTCCATTTCTTTTTTTTTTCTTTTATCGTTCTCACTTAGAATCTTGACACTATTCATACTAAGTGAGAATTTTCTCAATTTTTTTCAATTTATAAGAAAAAATATAGTCATGTGGAATCTTGTTTGATTCGTCTCAATGATTACATTATTAATATTCAATCGTTATAATTTTCACTAATATATGATGAAAGATATTTAATTTCAAATATGTACATTGGGAGATGTGTACAGGAAAGTGAGAAAGATAAAAAAACAGAGGGAGTACCAATTTTACCTACGTGGTAATATGAGAGAATTTACGTTGAAACTCAATCATAAACCTATCATAGCTCTCCCATTATTTTTTCAATGAATACACTTGCTTTATGGGAGTTCAAGTTTATAAACTTGATTAGTAGTACTTCCTTTGTTTTTCTAAATGTCACACTTTGACTTTTGTACTATTTACATTCTCTATTTTGACGGTATTTTTTTTTACAAATGTATAAATATAAAAGTTATCCTATCAAATGTCATTGGAATTATCTTAATGAATATTTACAAAATATCAATTGTGGATAGATTTTATCTATACATTATTGAAGCTATTAATGGTCAAAGTTGTCCGCTGACAAGCTTAAAAGTCAAACTATTCCACTTATGTAGCAATAGATGAAGCATTACCTAATCCGCCCCTAAACCCCACAAATCATATTTTAGTTCGCTCGTTCTGAAACGCGATTCGGTTGCACACCAAATCGGTGGGGAACATGAACTAAATCGATAAAATTGGTATTCAAAATCAAGAGGAGCGAGGGAATGAGAGAAATTGTTAGGGTTTTGAAAAAAAAAACTAGATCCGAAAATTAGGCATTAAATTAAGAAGGAGAATGACACTTTGGGGCTTCATGCTTAATTTGAACTGAGCAAAGAAAATGAAGGAGAGCCATAGAAGAAGAGGAAAGAATTGAAGATAAATAAGCGTCATAATTAATCTGAGCTGAAGCTTCATGGTCGACTTTTGAGTTGTGTGCTTTTTTTATAATCAGAAAAAGGGAGGACAAAGAGAGGGTATTAGTGAGAGAAAGATGTGTTTAATTTTATTATGTTAGTGATGGGGTTGGTCAAGGGTGAAGTACACGAGTTGTTTTTATGTTTAAATAAAATAATAGTGGGTGGTAACGATAGACCGAGAAGTGACTTTTATTTTAGATTAATTAATAAAAGTGAGACTGCTTTTTAAAGATGAACAATAGACTCTTTTCTAAAGAGCTAACCCTTTTAGTTTTCTTCTCTTTCCTATGTAGTGCTAGTTTCAAAAATTAGAAGCTAAATTCGAATGGTTTCATTCGAAATCATTTTATATTAAAAAAATGACTTTAATAAATCAATATACTAAAAAATATATTATCACGTATTATGTCAATAAAATCCGTAAAAAAAAAAAAACCTCCCGCGATCCAAGTTCTCTTGACTAGCGAATGGCATTCACGTACCCATTTAACGAATTAGGTAACATTGGCGGAAAGTATATAAATGACATATTAGCTTAGATATTGTTAGATCATCTAAAATATACTACTATAGTATATGTTTTCACTATGCTATTGCATACATATTAATTTACATAAACTATCTAAAACAAACAAGTTTACATTACAAATTCTATAAATCTAATGTTTTGAAACAAGTACGACAAATAAGATAGTAACTCCCAAAATGAAACAAGTCTAAAGATATAAAATTGATAAGCTTGTAGCAAAGAATGAAAAGGGTATATTAAATTTTTAAGTTGAATTTAATGCATGGCATTGTTGAGAAAGGTGTGGAAGCAGACTCCGGGAGTGAAGATTGAGCATTGTAGTAGAGTCTATAACAGAGTGGCGGATGTGTTAGCCAAACATGGAAGGATTACGGATTGTAAAGTAATGTAGCTAGAATGTTTCCCCCATCCCTAGTTATTGTATGGATATATATGTAACAGATTGTAATGAAATTAATAAAGCAGCTGTAGATACACCACAAGCTACCGTACATTCTGTTGTACCTTAGATATTCTGTTATAACAGAATTAGTTATTACAAGCACGTGTATAATTCATTACATATAAATATACTGTAATATCCTCATTGAAACTCATTAAGAAATATTAAACACATTACAATCTTCTCTCTATTCTCTCTCTGTACTCTTGTTATATGGATTTTTAATCTTCTTTACCTACAAACCATGAATGATAACATGGTATCGAGCCACATTCCGCAAATTTTGCTCGCCATTTTTGTGCCTAAAATCTAGGTGTTGTTTTTATTGCTAAGTTTTTTTCTTTGTAGAACTGGAGAAATTTTAATTTCTTAGTAGATTCAGGAACTATTCTGAAATGATCATGATAGCTTGATTGATGTTTTTCTTCAATTGACTGATGAAATATTAAAGAAAATTGTTGTTGAAATTCTCAGAAGTTGTGAATTGAGAATTGTATGTTTTATGCTGGAAATTTGATGTTCTTGCTATGAATGTTGCTAGAGATTTAATTAAAATGTGTAGATTGAGTGAAATCTTGAATTTGTGTTGGTTAAGATTAGTGAATTGAGTGAAATCTTGAATTTGTAATTGATTAAAATTGGTGATGAAATTTTGACTGAAATTGAAAATTTCTTAGTGAAAACATGTCTGAAAATTCTCCTACACCTGAACCTACTACTATCTTAGGAAGTGAGTATTACATACATCCTGCTGATTCCTCCAATACTAAACTGGTAAATGATTTATTTGCTGAAAGCAATTATAGTGATTATTGGAAGCGTTCAATGATGCTTGTGTTATCCTCTAGGAATAAACTTTGTTTTGTGGATGGATATCTAAAGGAACTTGTTGTGACTGATATTAATTACGAGGCTTGGCATAGGTGTAATGATCTGGTAATTGTCTGGCTATTGTTTTCTTTAGAAAAACAAGTAGCAAAGAGTATTTGGTATTACAAAAAGGCTACAGATCTATGGAAAGATCTGGAGGATAGATCTGAACAAGCATCAGGTGCTCAACTGTTTTCTTTACAGTAGCAAATATCTGAGATGCAACAAGGATAAATGTTTGTTTAATCATTTTTTTTTTCTGCTATTAAGGTTTTTGGGATGAGTTAGATGATTTAGATCCTTTGCCTATATGCACATGTGCTAATTACACTCGTACTATTACCAAGAAAATGTTAAATTCACAGCAAGACTAGAGGTTAATGGTGTTCTTAATGAAACTCAATGAAGAATATAATCAAGCAAGAACCAACATTCTTATGATGCAACCTTTACCCAATTTAAGTATAACCTATAGACTTTTGGTTCAAGATGAGAGGCATTAAGAAGTGAGTGGTATAGTTAACCAACATGTTGCAATGGCATTTGTTGCCTATGACTGAAGGAGATATGATAAAGGAAAGGTTGCATATCCTAACAACAACAAACAAGCATAATCTCTTACTAGTAACAAGATACCTTATGTTTGGTTAGGTGACTATTGCAAAACTCCTGGGCATGGCATTGAGCATTACTACAAGTTGCATGGTTTGCCTCCTCACTTGGGTGGTTAGACAAGTGGTCAACCAACATGGTTCAATTTGCACCAGAAGAAGTTCATACACAAACTAAGACTAATAAATTGTCTGTAGAACAATACAACCAACTCATGTCCTTGCTTAACAAACAAAATGCTGCCGAATAACCAGTATATCATCCTACCTCAAGTGGAAATGCTTTCATGGCAGGTAATTCTGTATCATGAGCAATATAGGTGTGACTTGGGTCCTTGACAGTGGTGCAACTGACCACATTTGTCATGACCTAAGCTTATTTGAGAGTTATAAAAATATTGATAATGTTGATGACGTTATAACAGTCCCTGATGGTAGGAAAATACAAATTATGCATAAAGGAATAGTTCATCTCAATTCTGACACAAAATTATAAGATGTGTTACATATTCCCCACTTCCAATTTGATTTGATTTCTATCCCTAAATTGTGCCAAGATATGAATGCTTCTGTAAACTTTACATCTACTTCATGTGTTATCCAGGGACCTTCTTTGATCCAACCAATGGTTCTTGGTAACTTGAAGCATATATATTATTGCATCAATTTCTCTCAAACTTCCAGCTCTTCATTACATGCTGCCAGTACTCCTAGTCACATTGCTTCTGCTTTTGTTAATGTTTTTAGTCATAAATGTATATATGAAGCCAAACTTTGGCATTTAAGATTAGGACATCTACCATTTCATTCCTTGAAATATGCTCAACCTAGTCTTAATCTAGATGATGTTTCTTCTTATATCTGTCAAGTTTGCCCTGCTGCTAGACAAACTAGACTACCATTCACACAAAGTTCAATAAAAATTCTTTGAATTTTCCAATTGATTCATGTGGACTTGTGGGGGTCCTAATAAGACACTTCTACTTACAGCAATTGCAAATTTTTTGTCTCAATTGTAGATGATTTTTCCAGGGCACTTGGGTCTTTATGCTTAAAAATGAATTTGATGTTGTTCAAATTATGGAAAACTTCTTTGCATATATTCACACTCAATTTCATTGTGTTGTTGAATGCATGAGGTCTAACAATGCCAAGGAACTGTGTGAAGGCGAGATGCTACAATTTTTGCTATAAGAGTTTCTACATCAGAAGAGTTGTACAAAAACTCCACAACATAATGGTATTGTAGAGAGAAAACACACGCACCTTCTAAAAGTTATCAGGGCCTTATTTTTTCAATCCCATGTACCTACTGCTTATTGGGGAGAGTGTATACTATGTGTTGTCCATCTGATTAACAGACTCCTTCTCAAACTTCTCAACTACACTTTTCCATATGAAAAACTTCATTCTTCCACTCCCTCTCTTGATCACCTTAGGGTGTTTGGCTGCCTTTATTTTGTATCTACCATCAAACAAGGTATAATCAAGTTTGACCCTAGGTCTGAGCCTTACACGTTTGTTGGCTATCCCTCACACCAGAAAGCTTATAAATTGTTACATTTTCACACCAAAAAGATCATCATCTCAAATGATGTGATTTTTCATGAAAATTACTTCCCCTTTCATTTTTCTCTGTCTCACTCACCACATACACCTATATTTATTCCTTTCACACCACACCTTCTCCATTTCTTTATTGATGATAAACCTGATGTGTCTAACACTACTCTCTCTACTACTTCTAATGACTCTTCTGTTTCAATCATTTCTCTGCCTTCTTCTTACCCTACTGCATCTTCACTTAATTTATCTCTATCTCTTGATGTTTCATCATCATTCACTCACCCTACTCCACCTAATTTATCTACTTCTAATGAAGTTTCATCCTCCCATAACATCCCGACTCCACATTCTTCTCCTAGAAGGTCCACTAGACCCACTAAAATACCTCCTCATCTACAAGGTTATACTTTCTCCTGCCTAATACTTATCTGTTAACATGTCTTCCTATTGGTGCAACCTTGTTCAATTTTCTTCTCTTTCCACTTCACATCATGCTCTCATTTCCCATATTTCTTCTCTCACTTAACCAACACTAGTGGAAAAAACTCCATGTGCTACTTGTCAAGTGCTTGGGTTGAACAATCAACCCAAGCACTTGTAAAATTTTAATATCAAAAATTCACAAGTGCTTCGGTTGATAAGTCCACCGGAGCACTTGTGAATAAGTGCTCCGGTTATTCAACCCAAGCACATGCACACGATTGTTGGATCTCGCGCACTACACTTATGTTTATATTTTGAAGGACACGCTAATAATTAACACATGAATCAATTAATTTTTTGAAGGACGCGCTACACTTGTTCTATCAATTAATTATTTTGGAACCGGCCTCCTCCTTGAAACTAACTCCTCTCCATTTCTTCGCTCATCAGAACCCTCCTTCCTAACTCCTCTCTACTTCTTCGCCTCATCTCTGTACTTCGCTCATCAGTTCAATTGCACTGAAATCTGCTGCCTCACTCAAAATTCTCTGCCGCCTTCTTCAATTACAAAAGAAAAAACCCAGAAGCCTCACTTGAAATCGGGAAATCTGCTGCCTCACTGAAGTCGCTGCTGGGGCCCCGTTAATCTGCCGCACTAAACTCTCGAGGTTTCTCTCTCTTCCTTGTTGTAATTTGAGTCATCAATTCGCTAATTTTGCGGTGGTTTTAGTGGTTGTTTGAGCACAAATTCTAGCAAATTTTTTGTAAATTGTTTGAGTGACATGAATTATTGATGGGAATTTTTTGTGTTTGATGTTGTTGGATTGAGTTGATTATTGTGAGGTTTATGATGGAGTAATTCAAGTTTATACACTAATTATTGTTAATCATGAAATAAATAACAATAAAGTACTAACAACTCCCTATGAAAGAAGTTTATTCACTATCAGGCACTTATCTGCAAGAAATTGGAATAAATATGAGCAAGTGCTATGGCATGTCATGTGGTCCATTGCACTTGAAATATTTCATGTAAATACAAATATATGATTGATGATGAACTATTCATTCGTAAGATTTTTATGTCAATCAGTGATGATATAATGATATCAGAACTATATGCTTAATTATTGGTTGCTTGCATAAGCAAATGTATTATTAAACTTTTTGATGTTTTCTTCGCTAAAGATGTGCAAAATTATAAGAGGGTTATTTTTGTATTGAAGAAAGAAAAAAGTGCTAGTGACAGGAAAGTGGTAAATGGTAATACTGAAATAATACTCTATTATTAGAAATAAGTTAGAATGGACATTTCATAATTGAAAGGAATCTGCTTATCTAGTGAAAGTTGCTTCTGTACTTCTAATATGTAATTACTTATCTAACATAAGCAGAGTTGAGATGAGAATTATGAATTATCAAAGAATTTTTATTCGGAGATGAAGCTAGCAAGATGTAATATCTCCTTCTGGACCACTTTTTTTAATTATTTGGAGATAAACTGGCCATATTTCAAATTTTTAATCATTAAGAATGCTTTAAGAATACGGATTGAATTTTATTCAAATTTTTTTTTGTTATGCAAAAAATTAACGTATCATCATAATCATATGCCTAGATACCCATCCAAGACTTACTCATTAGGAATAAGTCTTGGATAGTCCCTATTTTGGGACTGTTCTTGGACGTTTGATCTCACTTAGGTGGTAAATGTATATTTTCTTTTCGTTTCTATGGAAATCACGGCTACTCATTTCCCTAATCTGTTATCCAAGTATATATGTAGATAAGTAACTACCTACATTGTATACTCGGAGAACTGTAGGGAAATGCTGCCGCAATTTTCATAGATTGAGAAGCTAACATACATTTACTAGTGGGATTAGACGTTCAAGGATGGGTTAGGTTGGAGTGATAAGGACCTCTAGAAGACATGCATATATTCATGCTATATTTTTTTTTTGAATTTGTATGTTTAATGCTTGAATGGTTGACAATGTGTTATTGCATGTGATTAATTAGTCATAAGAGGTCTGTTTGGATGACGAGATATCATTCGTGGATGTATGGTAACGTTGATTCGTCAGAATTTGTGGATGGAGTACTGGAATTTTGTGATTCTGCCTTAGAACATCAAGCTAGGACGGGAGAATTAGGATTTTATTGTCCTTGTGTCAAGTGTGGCAATGTGTCCAAAGTGAGTGATATGATTTGCTTAGGGAGCATGTACTTCGTCATGGGTTTAGGCCGGAATACCATGTATGGATTTGGCATGGTGAGGAGGGAGTATATGAAGGGAATTCTCGTGCAAATGATGTCCATGAACAAGAAGACGTGACTCATGCATGCGAAGAAATGGAGAATGATAATGAGCACGAGGATGATGAGGATCATGTGGATGAGATGATGGAGGGTGTCGAAGATGAGTTAGGGAAAAATTCTCATGTTTTTGAGTCTTTGACAGAGGCAGCTCAAAAGCCATTGTATCCTGGTTGTAAAAAGTTCACCAAACTGTCTGTCGTGTTGACACTTTTCAACATTAAATCCAAGGGAAATTGGACCGACATTAGTTTCACTTCCCTGTTAGAAGTGTTAAGTGAGATGTTTCCCGATGGCAACGAACTTCTAAAGTCGACCTATTATGCTAGAAAGCTCATGGTGTCTCTTGGCTTAGAGTATAAGAAGATACATGCTTGTCTGAATGACTGTGTGCTATATAGGAATGAATATGACAATTTGGATAAGTGTCCACAGTGCGAGATGTCATGATATAAGCGTGAAGGATATGAAGATAAGAAAGGGCCCCAGCTAAGGTATGTGGTATCTTCCAATAATTCTAGATTCAAGCGCTTATTTTCCATAAAGAAAGATGCAAAAAATTTGAGATGGCATGCAGATAGAAGGAAGAAAGATGGTTGTTGAAACATCCGGCGGATTCTCCTGAGTGGAATAGTATTAATAGGTTGCATAAGCCATTTGGGGATGAAGATCGTAATTTGAGGCTTGGGCTATGTACAAATGGAATGAATCCGTTCAGAAGTTTGAGCTCTTTACATAGTACATGGCCAGTACTTTTAGTTATATATAACTTGCCTCCTTGGTTGTGCATGAAACGCAAGTACATGATGTTATCACTTTTAATCTCTGGTCCTAAACAACCTGGAAATAA
Organism: Beta vulgaris subsp. vulgaris; assembly: GCF_026745355.1. Lineage (NCBI taxonomy): Eukaryota > Viridiplantae > Streptophyta > Magnoliopsida > Caryophyllales > Amaranthaceae > Beta > Beta vulgaris. The sequence goes on from NC_079206.1 coordinate 23,199,373, forward strand.
CATAGATGTCTACCTTGCACCGCTTGTCGATGATTTGAGAAAGCTATGGGATGAAGGGTTTCTGTTTTTGATGCTCATACTAATGAGATGTTCACATTGCGTGCAATGCTTTTCTGCACCATTAACGATTTCCCTGCGTACGGAACTTATCCGGATATAAGAATAAAGGAAAGAAAGCATGTCCAATATGTATCGATGACATGGAATCCACATGGATTCCTAAGTGCAAACATGTGTACATGCCTATCGAAAGTTTCTACGACTGCACCACCCTTTTCGTAAGAAGAAGAATGCATTTGATGGGAAAGTTGAAGAGAGAGTAGCTCATAGAGCGTTGACTGGTGAAGAGGTTTATGAGCAAGTTAAGGGTGTTGAAACGATCTTTGGTAAAACAATGCAAAAGGATACAGGGTTATGGAAAAAGGAGGCTGTCTTGTGGACACTTCCATTCTGGAAAGATCTCCGGGTCAGACATTGTCTCGACGTCATGCATATAGAAAAAAATGTATGTGATGCCATTCTTGCGACACTTATGAATATTCCTGGTAAGACGAAGGATACCAAGGCCTCACGGTTGTACTTAGAAAAGATAGGAGTTCGGCCAGAACTGTGGCCTCAGAATAGGGAAGGTAGGAAGAGGAAGAAATATGAAGAAATAAATCTTAATGAAGGCAATAAGAGGAAGAAATCTAAAGAAGAAAGAAACCTGAACAAGGTTAAGGATAAAGAGAAAAAAATTAAGGTCGATGATAGGAATTATTTGCCTCCAGCTTGCTATACGTTATCCAAGGAAGAGAAGCGGATTTTTTGCGAGTCTTTGTATGACATCAAAGCTCCATCGGGATACTCATCTAACATGAAAAGATTTGTATCCTTAAATGGCGAGTTGAAGTTAGGGCTCATGAAATCTCATGATTGTCATTCATGATGCAAGTATTTTTACCGATTGCCCTTCGTGGAATACTGCCAAAACATGTGCGGTATGCTATAACTGAACTATGCTCATTTTTCAACACTATATGTAGCAAAGTGCTTGATCCGACAAGACTTGATGCTCTTCAAGCTGATGTTGTAGAGACTCTTTGCAAGTTTGAAATGTATTTTCCACCTGCATTTTTTGACATAATGGTTCATCTTATCGTCCATCTATTCGCGAAATCAAGTTGGTGGTCCTGTGTTTTTGAGGTGGTGTTATCCTTTTGAAAGACGAATGGGTAATTTACAAGACAAAGTGAGGAACCCTGCACAACCTGAAGCTAGTATCATTCAAGGCACCGTGGGCGACGAAGTTGGTATTTTGTAGCTGAGTATTTGGCTAGTGCACAACCTATCGGACTTCCTACATCTCGCCATGATGGAAGACTTGGAGGCCAGGGTACGATTGGCTCAAAATTAGTCACCTCCTAGAGATAAGCGCTTACAAGCACACCTGTATGTGTTGCATCACATTGCAGAAGTACATCCGTATTTGGGTGAGCATATGGAGGTGCTACGGGCTGAAAATCCTTCTAAAGGGGATGAGCATTGATGCAATTGCACAATAAGACATTTATTGATTGGTTTCATGATCGAGTAATATGTCAACAACAAGATGATGTATCTGAAGCTATTAAGTGGTATGCATTTGGTCCTCATGAAGCTGAGGGTTATGATGTAAATGGATTTACATTTTGGACTGAAGGTCGAGATCAAAAGTCCTCATTAGTGCAAAATAGTGGTGTTTCTGTTTTGCCATCATCTACATTTTATGCGAGCGCTAAGGATCAGAATTGGTGGATGCCAAATTGTTATACTATGAGCGAATTCAAGAAATATGGGAGCTTAACTATTCTTGTTTCAAGGTTGGTCTCTTCTATTGCAAGTGGTTAGGTAATAATCGGCGTTGTGCAAGAAATGATGACCCTTGTGGATTCACTCTTGTAGACTTGGGTCATTTGCGTGAAAATGACGAGCCATTTATACTTGCAATACATGCTAAGCAAGTATTTTATGTAACAGACCCTGCTGATCCTAAGTGGTCTATTGTTGTACCGGGAAAAAGAAGTATCCTTGGCATTGGTGATGTTGATGATGAGGAAGAGTATGATGCTTTTGAGGACATCCCACCCTTCATCAATCCCAAAATCGATATAATTCCAGATGTCGACCCTTCAGAATGATGTCTTAGAATGTATTATGTATACAAGTTCGTGAATACGTCTTCTATTACTTGATACGAGGCATATTATTGTGGTTCCTATTATCAAATTATCTATTCTCTATCTTGGAATCTCTCTAAGTTAGTTTGACGTTTTCATATGATATTTTATATAATGAGTAATGTGGAGATTTAATATACTTTGAATTTGAAAACTAACTAATGTAGCCTTCTCGATTTTGCAGCCTTGTTGAGCAGCACAAGAAGTCTTTATTGGTTGAAAAAGGCTTGTCTGCTCCTCACTTTGTTTTTGCAGCACAAGAAGGTATTCTGACTCTCGCAATCACCTATTATAAAGTCTTTATTGGTTGAAAAAGGTTTATGTTCCAGTCATTTTTGAGCTTACCTGTGATTGCAGTAGTGTGATAGTGTCCCTTGTCTCCTAGTTGTAGCATGTCTACAATATTTGCAATTGCTATTATCTTTTTACTAATTGTATTCTCTTTTCATTTTTTACATTTGTGTCACTTCATTGTTGTTGTGTTTCTGAGTTCTGACAGCTTGTCTTTATCTATTCAAATGCAGGGGCTTCTCTAATATCGAGATTCGCCCTGAGTCACAGCATAATCCTGGACACCAGTCTGATTTTGCTGAGGTTTTGATCTTTGTTTTCTCAGTTTTTTGCATTTCTGTGATGATTTTGGAGGAATTTGGATTTTGGTAATTGCAAGTTTTTTACTTGTAGTTTCTGTAGTTGTGTGTAGTATTGTGAGTGTTGTAGTTGTTTGCTTGTTATTTGAGTTCAGTGGAAGATGTTTGATTGATTTGTTGAGGAATTATTGTGTGAATTTGAGGCATAAATGCATATTTTTCTTTTTGATAAAATTATTGCTCAACCAGACCAGACTAGACTGATTCACTTGCAGTTTGGTCTGCTAGGACAGGAATTGTACAAGAACTAGCAGTGTCACAGTGTGGATCAGGCGGCCAAATCATCCTTAATACTATTATCATATAGAGTGGCAATGGAAACATTTTTGAAAACACACCTGCACCTAAATTAGAGTATGATAGAGAAATGCCTTCCACCCACTATCTTGTTCGGATTCTCCGAGTAAGGCTGTACAAATTTAAGACTAGACAAGAGCTTGTATTTCAGCGTCTTTCTGGCGTACAGTGGTTTAGTTTGCCAAGAACAAGAGGATGTTCATGGCATATGAAAATGTATGAGCTAAATAGATAATCTGTAAACACTTTGTGCACTGGGCACTAACACAATTAGAAAACAGTTCTACAGTAGAAGATTGAGCACAAGACCACTTGACTAATTCGTCAAGGCAATCCCTCCCTGCCCTGCACTTTCCACACTCACTGCACACTCCCTCCCGAACTTGATGTATCCTCAGAATAGTACTGGACATTGTAAGGGCATGACTGAGTAGAACTTTACAGTTTGCTTGCTGTGTGCATAGCCGATGGCTGCAAGTCAGAAGCTTACTGGTGTTTGAGTCATCTGGGCTGTACTAATTGAGATTCTTATCCTGCATAATAGATGCCCCATAGACCAAGGAGCATGTTAGTCTTGGACAAACACTTAAGCAACTACAAGAGGAGGGTGAATTGTAGTTGGAGAGATTTTCTCACTTTTTGCGGATATAAAAGAATAAGAACTAATTGCACGAATAAAGAAAGAACTAGGAACAAGATATTTTTACAAGGAAAACTTCCTAGGCCCAATAGGAAGAAAAACCTTGACCGTTAGGGATTTTGACTCTATTCTCTTCAATTACTTTTAGGCCAAAAGACTCTCTTTTGTACAACTTAAACTTGGACCAACTCTGTTCCTCTAGGAACTTGTTCCCAGTCAGCCTGTTCCCCCTAAACAGTTGACTTCTCCCTTGACTTCACTCGAAGTCTTTTCTCTTTCTCTCTTCTCTTTCTCTTTCTCTCTTTCTCTCAAGAATGATTACAGATTTTGATTCTCTCAACCCAATCTATAATACATCAATGTCTAAGAAGAAGAAAACCGAGCAAACTTTCACTAAGAATATTACATGAAAATTCTGAAAGTTTTCCTAAAATATCATTACAAACATCTATTTTTAGAGACCTATTTACTTGATTTCTTCTCCACGAACTTCTCCATGTTCATCTCCATGAACACACGTCCTCTTAGCCACTTCTCCATTTTGTCCGTTGTAATCTATCCGTTGGCAGTTGAGTTTGTTGGGCTTCCACGATCTTCTCCATGATCTCAGCCACTTCTCCATTATCACATGCCTAAAATATAGTTAGGTTGTTATGGTTCCTAAATTCTAGGAACTACCTCAACGTTCACTTGGTTGGCCCTGTTGCTTAGGTTAATGATTTGCGGCTCCATATTTCTAGGAAAATATCAATGCTGCGCATACATTTCACTAAACAAGATATTATGGGATCTTCATATATTTCATTAGTTATCACCATAATATAAATCGGATAACACAAGTAAATAATAAATAATTTTAAACTTGATTAAATACTTTATCAAACCTTCATAAAATATGTACCATTTTATTTGTGAACCTTAAGAACATTTATCCGTATTGAAACTAGACAAATAAAATAAATAAAACAAAAACAAACTAGAGAACTAGAACTAAGACATAAACATGTTACTTCTAACAAGGAACCTAAAAACCGAAATAAACTAATAAAACATTAATTATATGTGATTATCAAAAGAGTGAAATAACAATATTGGATTTTTTAACTACAATAATACAAACTTTTGTCCATTTTCTCGCAATAATACAAACTTTTGTTTATTTTTTAATAATATAAACTTTACATCAAAATTCTCTCAGTAGGTCAAGTTGACTTGTAATCGGTAAAAAAGAGTCAAAAAAAATTTACAAAATGATCTTTCTTCTTTCTTCCTCATACCCCAACCCCCCACCCACCTGAACCACCTCGCTTGTTACCTCCTACAACAAGTTAAAAACCGGTGTTGCCTTACTGGAGGAATTTTGATCAAAAGTTTGTATTATTAAAAAATAATCAAAAGTTTGTATTATTGCGAGAGAACGGGCAAAAGTTTGTATTATTCTTGTTAAAAAATCCTAACAATATTCCCCCTTTTTGATTATGACAATTAATTAATTTTTTTTTAAGGTTTTTAGTTTTTGAAAAGCATCTAAGAAAGAAGAAAATAAACTACACAAACTAACCTAGTGTAAACAACTTTACAGACTGGGAACAGAAACAACATAGGTAGGAACAAAGACAAGCAGAATATAAAAGGAACTATGATAAAATTTTGTTTTTGTGTACACACTTTATCTCTTCCCCCTTTGTCATTATCAAAACCAAATGTTGTACCTGCAGCACTAGAGAGTCAACAGTCTAGGCACCAAGCAAGTTGCTCAAACAGATATCTCATAATATTAGCCATCCAAACCACAAGCATAATAGGCAAGCAGAAAGAAGTTTTAGGGGCAAAAATCAATCAATATGCAGAGTAGAAAAATGAAGAAAGCAAAGAAAATATTAAAGGAACTTCATATGTCTCAGAACATAAAAAGTAAATCCAAAAGAGTGTTCAATAATTACAGCCCAAAAAAAAATTGTTCAACGTAGCCAAAGATAAGAGAAGTTAGGATTTGGTTCGTTTGAAGAGAGAGGAGACCACCGAATCTATCTTGGAAAGCACACCATCCACCTTGTTCCTGATCCCAGTATCAGTATTCTTGAGTGCAAGTAGTTGATCCTGCTGCTGAGAGTCGAGAACATGAACAGTAGCTTCAATTGCATTGATCTTGATGTGTAGGAGGGTCAAAGAATCCTGAATCTCCCGGAGCATCTTGTTAAGTCCAGTTGTAGAAAGTAAAGGGAAATCCACGGCAGTAGAAGGAACATGATCAGAATCTAGGTGAATAAAGACAGTTTCACCTTGATCCTGTTCCATCTGGAACTTGGACCCAGCTAACCTTTGGCTTTTTCTGACAGACCCACTGGCAACCCCTTCTTCATCTAACTTTCTTTTACTCCCTACCTCAACCTTAACTGGAGTTTCTTCTCTCTCACACTCTAGCTTCCCATTTACCAACCTCAAACTTAGTCTTGATAAAGTTTATTTTGGAAGATAATTTTCGGGCTCAAGAGAAAAGGAGGGGCTGGAAGGGAGTTTAACCTTGCATTGTTTGAATACATAGGACAAAAGATTACCATAACCCACTTTGGTGTTGCGGGTAATGCAATGAGAGAGATGGGCTATAATCAGTGAGGGAAGATTGATTTTGATGTTTTCAGCAAGGCAATACATAATGGAAAGATCCATTAAGCTTGTCTGGGTTCTTTTGGAAGAGCGAGGTAAAATAAAACACCAAACCAACTAAAACAGCAGCTTATGAAATGGAGACAACTCCTTTTGATCTAAAGATAAAGCATTAGTATGGCCGTTAAAGAAGGCAAGAATTTTGGCATTATTCACTCCATTTATATTTAACTTAGCCCTTCCCTTAATGTAATCCTTATAACCCTCATTCGGAATATCAAGCCAGTCCCCAAGTTTCTTCTCAGTGATTGTAACAACTGACCCATTAACAAGCGACACACACACCCTCTGTTATTGAAAACCCAGAACAAAATTCTTTCATCTCCTTTTCATAAAGACCCTCATCTATGCTAACAATTTTCAACCACTTCTGAAATTTTAAAATTTTCAACAACTCATTCCACTTATACTAACAATTTTCAACCACTTCTGAAATTTTAAAATTTTCAACAACTCATTCCACTTATACTTTTTGCACCATGCAATGTCTACACAAAAACCCACAAGAAATTGCGAAGATTTTATTTTCTTACCTCTTTTTGTAGGTACAACAAGTTCTTGTTCTTGTTCGCTTTCAATTTCATGATCATCATCTTCCTTTTCCGGGGAGAGAGAAATTGGTGAAGAAGATGCCGTTTTTGACCCAGAAGAATCTGCGTCATTCTTGGAGGATCTTGAGACTTTCTTCTTCAGGAGATGGTGGTTTCTCTTTCGGTAATTTTGCATGTGCATCAGAGGTTTGAGTTTTGGAAGACATGTTAACAGAGATTTTGTGAGGTTGAAGATGAGAATTAGGAGAGAGAGAGAGAGACTTGAATTGATGTGTGAGAAATAGTGAAGGGTCAGTGATTTGATGTGTTAGGTTTATAAAGATTGATAAGTGCGCAAAATAATATATTTATCTCCCCTTATTTTATTATTATAAGTGTGTTTATATAATTATTTAATACATTTTATATATTTTTAATACTATTAGATATAATCTCTATGTTTTTATTTATTGCTAATTTACTTAATTATAATGTTTTGTTTCATGATGAATCTTGGTCCAAAGAATGAAGAAAGAGTCAAAGCCCAATTCCCCATCTTCAAAATCAGCCCAAAGAAAGGAAAGAAAGAAAGAGAAAAGAAAAAAAAAACAAAAGAATAAGAGAAGGAATACGTGAAATAAACAAAAGAAGAAATAGAAGAAGAAGAAACAGAAACAGAGGAACGCATCCTCTTCCTCTACGGTCTTCTCTTCGACGCACCAACACCACCCCTCCACATCATCTCCTCCTTCAAAACCGCTTCTTTCCACCACCCTTTTCCACCATCACAAAACTTGCATCAATCCACCATAAGATGAAGCCCAGCAGTGCAAGTGGCGCCGCAAACCGACTACGAAGGGCGGTTTCTAGGGCGAAAACTTGGAGCCCAATCCTTCTTCAATTGGTCCGAAAACACTTATTTGGGCGGCGAAAATGGGTATAAATACCCCATTAAGGGCCAAAAATCAGATTATGCAAGAAATTCCACAGAAACGTGAGTGAAAAATCAGAGAAAAATTACGTGAGGCTTCGAGGCTAAGTGTGGGGGTGCGCGAGTTCGACGGAAGATAGCCTTGGGTTGGAGTCCTAGCACACAACCGGGGAGGGTGAAGTTCAAGCTCGATTGTAGGTGCGAAATCCGAATTTCGAAGGCGAATTTCCGCGCTTTACATAAGTCTTCTTTCTTTCTCTTGCACTTTCATATTGTTTGAAGTTTCTTGATTATAATTTCTAAATTTCATAGTATGTATGAATTATATTAGTCTAATTATGTTGGATTGTAATGTTGAATTTGTTAGTTTGTTTCGAAAAGTAGATTGTGAATTCAATTGGATTATGTTGTGAATTATGTTGTTGGATTTATATTGATTTAAAAGTGTGGATGATATGGTTTGAATTGAAGTTGGATTGGAATATTTGGAACGAGTTTGAATCATATGGATTGAAGTATGTTTGGATTGTGGTGTTGAATATGGAGTGGAATTCAAGATTGTTGATCTTAGGTACATGAGTTATATTTGTGTGTATGTTTTAGATTTCAATGTTATGCTTAATTTGCTATCTTATTAGGTATAAAATTGAGATTATTGCTAGTTATGTGATTTAGCCTAGTCTAATTGTATAACAACAAGTGGCAACTAGTTTAATTTAGGCCTGCAAAGATGGTTGTAAGTTCAACTAGAATATAACTTGGACTAGTTCTTTAAACATAAAGATATGTTATGTTTGAATTAACTAGGGATTAATGATGTACTTCCGTTCTATAATGCTTCTAGTTTAATCGTCGGAAGTTGCGAAATACTTGTGGTGATTAGATTGTTTAGAATCGATATTCGGCCTAGTTCAATGTTGATTAAAAGTATGGAAGTATAGGGGGTTTGGCTACTTGAATTCCTACAGTTAATCTATCTAATCAATCTTGGATTCATGAAATTCGAAAGTATAATCGAGTTCAGGAAATGATTAATCTCTGAAAATATTATGAGCGTAAAGCGGAATTACTTGTCATCACTTGTATATATAAGATAGATTTATCTTTAGTAGTTTGTAAATTCATAAAAACGTCTTGTAAACCCCCCAAAACAACGTGAATATGTATATATTAGTAAATAACATGTATATAATAGTTAAGTACTCTTAATTAGTTGAACTTGGATTTTAGGATTATATAAACCTCTCCGTGGGATCGACCCTTATTTATCGATGTACTAAACTTAGATAATATTAATGTGGATAAAATAAGGTTTTAATTTATACGCATAACGACACGTACCAAATTTTGGCGCCGTTGCCGGGGAGGTAGTGCTTATTTTTGTCTTAAAATTCTATGTTTAACTAATTTATTGTATATGTTTCTTAATTTTGTTTGTTTGTTTTGTGATACATGTATCAAGTATTTGAAGTAGTATTTAATTTTCTTTTATGTTATAAAGAAGTAGGCTAAAACTAAAATTAGAGGTTCCTAGATTGTGATTATTAATGAGCATGTTGATGATCTTTAGTTAGTGGGCGTAAATTGCTATTGTTAAGACAACTAGGTGCTTGGATGTTAATTCGATTATTCATTAAGTTAAAAGCTTCATTTTTATTAAAGAAATTTATGTGGATGTGTATGCTAATTCTTACATGTATATGTAGTGCAAAAATTAAGAATTTTATGATCTCTTGTATTGAAATATGGACATGACATCTGAAACTTCAACTGAACTTTAATGAATAAAATCATGTCATCAGAGGAATGCTATAAAATTGAAATTGGTGCAAGTACTAGAGGAATTAAGTTTAATTTAATTGCATCCATGGAAGTGATTTACAACAAATGAACTTAATAAGTTGGATTATGTGCTTAAAAAGTGAAATATGGAATTACTTTGGTAGATATGTTATTGAAATTATTTAAGAAAAGAGAAGCTAAAGAAGATATGTTAAGTTGTATGATTAATGATTACATTCTGAAAAGAATATATATCCTTAGCTTAGTAATACCACAAATAATCTACAAATAACTTGAATTACTTCATGATTTTTAATTTTCTATTCTCAGGTGCATGCACACACGTCGACAAAAGGAAGCATTGTTGTTTGATCCTGAAATCGAACGGACAGCAAGGAGAACAAGGAAAGAGTTCTTAGAAAAACAGCGAGAAGATCGCCTTTACATTGAGAAACTGTTCGAAGAAGAAATGGCGGAAAGAACTTTAAAGGAGTTAGCTGCACCGAAGCTGGATGATGAACCGTTAGGCATCGTTTTTCCAACATTGGAAAAACCATTGAAGTTAAATTCAGGTTTTCTCAATCTTCTTCCTAAATTTCATGGTCATGGAGGTGAGGACCCTAATCGATTCTTAAAAGAATTTCTTGTTGTTTGCTCTTCCATGAAACCTGAAGGGATTAGCCCTGATCATGTTAAAATTCATGCTTTCCCATTCTCTTTATTTGATGTAGCTAAAGATTGGTTATATTCTCTTCCTCCTGGATCAATTACTACTTGGGATGCATTACAAAAAGCTTTTCTAGAAAATTCTTTCCCGCAAGTAGAATTGGGTCGATAAGGAAGGAAATATGTGGTATAAGACAGTATCCTAGCGAGTCACTTTATGAATATTGGGAACGATTTAAAGACTATGTGCTTCATGTCCTCAACATCAGATAAGTGACCAATTATTAATTCAATATTTCTATGAGGGTTTATTGCCGAATGATAGAGGAATGATAGATGCTGCAAGTGGTGGGGCTTTAGTAAATAAAACACCTACTGAAGCTAAAAATTTAATTTCTAGCATGGCACAGAATACACAACAGTTTAGTACTAGAAATGATGTTAGAAGACTAAATGAGCTTGATGTTACTTCTGTTCATAATCAATTAAAAGAAAATGCTCAACAAATTGCCAATTTAACTACAATAGTGTCTAAAATTGTTGGTCATGAGTCAAAAGCAAAAGTTTGTGGTATATGTGCTGATGTGTCCCATAATACCGATACATGTCCAACGTTGCATAATGAAGATGTAAATGCTTTAGGAGGATTCATAGGTCAACCGCAAAGAAAATATGATCCTTTTTCATCGACTTATAATGAAGGTTGGCGAGACCATCCTAATTTGAGATATGGACCTAGACCACCATTTCAACAATATAATCCCAGGCCATATTCTCATATTAATCCCCAACAACAATCCCAGTCTTCAAACACGTCTTTAGAAGATCTTGTTAAACAACTAACTGATCAAATAGGACCAGTCCATTCACAAGGGGTTAGTTATCAAAAGAAGACTGATTCTCATTTACAACATCTAGACACCCAAATAGGTCAAATCTGTACCTCATTAAGTAATTTGGAAACTCAAATCTCTGGAAAATTACCTTCTCAACCCCTCCCTAATCCTCAGGAGAATGCAAAAGCTGTTACACTTAGGAGCGGGAAAAACTAAAGGACCCTAAAGCTAAAAACAGAGAAATTGAAGACGAACTAGAGGTGAGACCTAAGAATGGGTTGACTGAAGATGAAATTAATGAAACAATCTTAGAAAATCAAGAGAGGTTAAAAGAAAAAGAAGTTGAAGATAAGGAGAGTCTAACTACAAACTCTAAATCTAATTTAGATCTTTCTAAATGTAAAGATGTGCCTCCTTTTCCTTCTAGGTTTTCTAAACCTAGGAAAGATATTCTTGATAATGAAATCCTAGAAACTTTTAGAAAAGTTGAAGTTAATATACCTCTTCTTGATGCTATTAAACAAGTGCCTAGGTATGCTAAATTTCTAAAAGAACTGTGCACTCATAAAAGGCAACTTCGGGGCTCTGAAATGGTAAACATGGGTGAGAATATATATGCTGTGATTGAAAAGAAACTCCCACCTAAGTGTAAAGATCCTGGAATGTTCTCCATTCCATGTAAAATTGGTAATTGTAGATTTGAAAGATGTATGCTCGACTTAGGTGCTTCTATTAATGTTATGCCCAAATCTGTTTATGACTCTTTGAATATAGGCCCACTGTCTAAAACCGATGTTGTAGTACAATTGGCTGATAGATCTAATGCATACCCTATTGGAGTTTTAGAAGATGTATTAGTGCAAGTTAATGAGTTAGTTTTTCCTGCTGATTTCTATGTGCTAGATATGGATGCTAATTCTGACCTCTCTAATGTACCTTTATTATTAGGGAGACCATTCTTAAAGACTTCTAAAACTAAAATAGATGTACATGAGGGTAATTTAACTATGGAATTTGATGGTGAAATGATTAGATTTATTATTTTCGATGCGATGAGATACCCTAGTGACATCCATAATTTGTGTGCCATTGATACTATTGATGTGATTGATAATATTGCACAAAATTTATTTGATCAAGGTCAATTATTTGGTGATTTACTTAGATATGTAGTTGATGAAATTGTTGCGTTGATTAATGATGGTGAACGAGTTAATAACATTGAAACTCGAATAGTTGATTGTTCTTTTGCTGAAAAACAAAGTTTAAATGTCCCATTATCTACCACAAGATTAGTTCCGTCAATTGTTAAAGCACCTGAATTAGAACTGAAACCACTTCCTTTGAATCTAAAATATGCTTATCTTGGTGATAATGAGACGCTACCTGTTATTATTTCTAGTTCATTAATTCCATCCCAGGAACAAAATTGCTAAAAGTACTTAAAGAACACAGAGAGGCTATTGGATGGACGCTAGCTGATATAAAAGGAATTAGCCCAACTATGTGTATGCATAGAATTTTCTTAGAAAATAATGCTAAACCTGTTCGAGAAGCTCAACGTAGACTAAATCCTTTGATGATGGAAGTTGTAAAGAAAGAGATTCTAAAATGGTTAGATGCAGGAGTAATTTACCCAATTTCTGATTCTAAATGGGTAAGTCCGATTCATGTGGTGCCTAAAAAGTCTGGAATAACAGTAGTTGAAAATAAATCAGGAGATTTTGTCCCAACTAGAATATCTAATGGATGGAGAGTGTGTATTGACTATAGAAAGTTAAATCAATCAACTAGAAAAGATCACTTTCCTTTACCTTTTATTGATCAAATGCTAGAAAAATTGGCTGGACAATCTTTCTTTTGTTTTCTTGATGGTTATTCTGGTTATACACAAGTTCCCATTGCTCCTGAAGACCAAGATAAAACCACATTTACGTGTCCGTTTGGAACATTTGCTTTTAGACGAATGCCTTTTGGTTTATGTAATGCTCCAGGTACTTTCCAAAGATGTATGATGAGTATATTTTCTGATTTAATTGAGCAAGATATGGAAGTATTTATGGATGATTTTACGGTATTCGGTGATTCATTTGATAAGTGCTTAAATAGTTTGTCTCTTGTTCTAAAAAGATGTGTTGAAACAAACCTTGTCTTGAACTTTGAAAAGTGTCATTTTATGGTTGAACAAGGTGTTGTTCTAGGACATATTGTTAGTGCTAAAGGACTAGAAGTTGACAAATCTAAAATAGAAGTTATTAGCTCTTTACCATATCCTACTTGTGTACGTGAAATTCGCTCATTTTTAGGACATGCTGGATTTTATAGGCGTTTTATTAAAGACTTTTCAAAAATTGCATCTCCTTTATGCGCTTTACTTGCTAAAGAAGCTAACTTCGACTTCAATGATAATTGTAAAAAAGCTTTTGATGAACTTAAAGAAAAATTAACCACTGCCCCTGTTATTAGACCTCCTGATTGGTCTTTACCATTTGAAATTATGTGTGATGCGAGTGATAAAGCAATTGGTGCTGTTTTAGGACAAAAGAAGGATAAAGGACCTTATGTAATTCATTATGCTTCAAAATCACTCGATTCTGCCCAATGTAACTACACTGTAACTGAAAAAGAAATGTATGCAGTTGTTTTCGCATTAGAAAAATTTAGGACATATTTACTTGGCACTCACGTTATTGTTTATTCTGACCATTCTGCTCTTAAGTATTTATTGAAAAAGAAAGAATCTAAGCCTAGACTTCTTAGATGGATGCTCCTTCTACAAGAATTTGATTTAGAAATTAGAGATAAAAAAGGTGCTGAGAATCATGTTGCTGACCATCTAAGTAGAATAGTCCCTAGAGAGGATTGGCCTATGGTAAGTGAATTTTTTCCTGATGAGCAATTATTGTCTTTGTATCAAGTTGAAACTCCGTGGTATGCTGACATTGTTAATTACTTAGTTACAAGGACATTTCCATCTACTTTAACTAAAGCTCAAAAGGCAAAAAATAATCTGATTCTAAATATTATATATGGGATGACCCACACCTTTGGAAAGCATGTTCCGACCAAGTTATAAGACGATGTGTAGATAAATCTGAATTCACCTCTATTCTAAACTTTTGTCATGGTCTTGAAAGTGGAGGGCACTTTGGTCCTCAAAGAACTGCACGTAAAGTCTTAACATCTGGTTTTTATTGGCCTACATTATTTAAAGATGCTTATGAATTTTGTAAATCTTGTGAACAATGTCAAAAGACTGGAAACTTAACTAGAAGAAGCGAAATGCCACAAACAGGTATCTTAATATGTGAAATATTTGACGTTTGGGGTATTGACTTTATGGGACGTTCCCATCATCTTTTGGCAATCTTTATATCATTCTTGCTGTTGATTATGTGTCTAAATGGATAGAAGCAAGTGCAACTAGAGCTGATGATGCTAAAACTGTGATTAATTTTATCAAAGATAATATATTTTCTAGATTTGGAATTCCTAAAGCAATTATTAGTGATAGAGGCACTCATTTTGTTAACAAGACACTTGGTGCATTATTTGAAAAATATCATGTTACACATAGACTTTCTACTGCATATCATCCACAATCAAACGGACAAGCTGAAGTTTCAAACAGAGAAATTAAATCTATTTTGGAAAAAATGGTAAATCCTAATAAAAAAGATTGGAGTTTAAGGTTGAATGATGCATTATGGTCTTATAGAACAGCATTTAAAACTCCGATAGGGATGTCTCCTTATAGATTAATATTTGGTAAAGCCTGTCATTTGCCGGTAGAAATAGAACATAAGTCATATTGGGCAGTAAAACAGTGTAACTTAGATTATGATAAAGCTGGAAAAGAAAGAAAGTTACAGTTGCAAGAACTCGAAGAATTAAGGTTAGAAGCATATGAAAATGCTAAGATTTACAAAGAAAAGACTAAAGCCTTTCATGATAAACAGTTAGCTAGGAAAACATTTCATATTGGTCAAAAGGTTTTATTATTTAATGCTCGATTAAAGTTATTTCCTGGTAAACTCCAATCACGATGGCTTGGTCCTTTTGTTATTACCAACCTTTTTCCTCATGGTGCAGTAGAGATAAAAAGTCTTGATACTCAAAAGATTTTTAAAGTAAATGGTCACAGGTTGAAAATATATAATGAAGTACCCCAGGTTATGCATATTGAATATATTGAGCTGGAAGAACCTTGATTAGTACATGGTTTCGTCGAGCCAACGACGTAAACAAAAGGCGCTACTTGGGAGGCAGCCCAAGACTCAGATTTGCTTTCTTTAACTTTTAGTTGCTTTTATTTTAGTATGTTTTTCAGCTTACTTATATGGTTAGTAGTTAGAGAAGTTCTATGATCTTTTTCCACATTTTAAATGTTACATTGAGGACAATGTAAGATTTAAGTGTGGGGGAGAGGTATTGTTTTTGTTATTACATGAAGTATGTGGAATTTGATGAAATTTTAAAATTTTTCGGATTGAATTGCTATATATAGATGATGGAGGATATTGTTGTGGAAGTTGGAAGGAGGAATTTGAGGAGAATTATGGATATTTAGTGCTGGATTAGTGCTGGATTATTATATTGCTATGAAACAGGTTGAAATTGGACGCATAAATTTTTTGATTTGTCCATTTTATAGGGGAAATGCTGCCAAAATTTCTGTAGAAATTTATGAATTTGGGCTAAGTTAATCATTGGACTAATTAATTGTATTAGTATTATATATTAAAAAATTATCATGAGCATGTAGTTTTTAGGTGCATTATATTTGTATGATATGCATTTGTTTCTAGAAAGTGAAACCCACCTCTTAGTTTGTTTTTGGAAAAAAAAAATTGAATAAATGAAGAAGTTTAATAAGAAACTCTAATCTAACTATGTTTTAAAAGAAAATGTATTTTCGAAAATAAAAAGTTTTGGGAATTGTTAACATTTTAAGTTAAAGAATAGTCAAGTTTGACAGATTCATAACATGATTAGATAAATAGTCTCATGTTTGTAGCTAGTCAGTGTAGTTATTCCCTTGGTGGTAATCATAATTAAATAGATAGACCAAAATAACCTGTGAGATTCTGAGCCTAATAAAATGAGATATACATATCAATCTCATATTTTCTTTCATGTGTGATGTTCTTCCATGGTAAATTCTCTCTAGAACTTGCATTGATACTCTTCAAAACTATATTGACTCATGTTAGCATGAACAAAAAGATATTTCTTTTGTTATAAACTACATAACCAAAGAGCCACTTTACATTATATTACATCATTTATGAACCCTTTTGAGCCTAAAAGACTATTATTTTGCTTAGCTTTCATTATAAACCGTTACAAAACACTAAATACATTCATGACCCAATATTTTGAGCTAATGGAGCATGGTTGTTGATGAAGTAAAAGCTAAGTGTGGGGGTGTTTAATTTCTATAGAAAGGTGTGGTTATTGCAGTTGAAGTGCTGATTGTCCATTTTGTATGAAAGAAAAAAAGTATAATTGTGATATTCGTTGAGAAAAAGAATTGAATGAGAAAATTAAAAAAAACAAAAAATAAAAAAAAAATAAAAAAAAATAATGATGAATGAAAAAGTGAAATGAAAAAAATGATGGAAAGAATGTGAAAAAAAAAATGAAATCAAGCATGATATGTACGTAGTTACAAATGATGATATAAATGGGCGTTTGTATATCAAAGTCAAAATACAGGAAATTGTGCTGATTCATAATGATAGAAGGTTGAAGTACTGTGTGAGAGTTGTTTTTGCTCCTTCTTATCCGGAAAGGTAGGAGTTATTAAGTTTTTGCTCCACTTAGTTCAAAGCCATCTAGGCCACATATCTTTATATTTCCTACTTTTTAACCATAGCCCCATATAACCTAAAAAGTTCTTTTGATTTATGTCTGATATGTTGTCTAACAATATTGGAGAATCGAGAAGATATGCAAGCTTATAGTAGAGTCTTTGCCATTGGAATTGAACCTCGAGTGAAACACGTGAAACCTCTTCAAACACATGAGTGACGAGTGATTATCCTGTGAGGGTCTATTTGTTAAAATTATGGTTCTGCCAAGTGAATGCTCGTTAATTGATTAGGAAATGTCGAGAGAGTATGTCTATGATGTGTTATGAGTTTTGACGATTTGGTTGTTCTAAACTGATAATGTTACATTCCGGTTAACATCTTACTTGAGTTTTTACTAACTAATATAAAACGTTTTAGTTTTTGTTTGACTTTTCATCGGTTCAGTTTTTGTTCTAAAACAACATAGAGGTGGTGTTATGTGTCAAATTGTATGTAGTTAGAGTTTGATCGAGGACGATCAAGGACTAAGTGTGGGGGAATTTGATAAGTGCGCAAAATAATATATTTATCTCCCCTTATTTTATTATTATAAGTGTGTTTATATAATTATTTAATACATTTTATATATTTTTAATACTATTAGATATAATCTGCTATGTTTTTATTTATTGCTAATTTACTTAATTATAATGTTTTTGTTTCATGATGAATCTTGGTCCAAAGAATGAAGAAAGAGTCAAAGCCCAATTCCCCATCTTCAAAATCAGCCCAAAGAAAGGAAGAAAAAGAAAGAGAAAAGAAAAACAAAACAAAAGAATAAGAGAAGGAATACGTGAAATAAAACAAAAGAAGAAAATAGAAGAAGAAAGAAAACAGAAACAGAGGAACGCATCCTCTTCCTCTACGGTCTTCTCTTCGACGCACCAACACCACCCCTCCACATCATCTCCTCCTTTAAAACCGCTTCTTTCCACCACCCTCTTCCACCAATCACAAAACTTGCATCAATCCACCAATAAGATGAAGCCCAGCAGCTGCAAGTGGCGCCGCAAACCGACTACGAAGGGCGGTTTCTAGGGCGAAAACTTGGAGCCCAATCCTCTTCTTCAATTGGTCCGAAAACACTTATTTGGGCGGCGAAAATGGGTATAAATACCCCATTAAGGTCCAAAAATCAGATTATGCAAGAAATTCCACAGAAACTTGAGTGAAAAATCAGAGAAAAATTACGTGAGGCTTCGAGGCTAAGTGTGGGGGTGCGCGAGTTCGACGGAAGATAGCCTTGGGTTGGAGTCCTAGCACACAACCGGGGAGGGTGAAGTTCAAGCTCGATTGTAGGTGCGAAATCCGAATTTCGAAGGCGAATTTCCGCGCTTTACATAAGTCTTCTTTCTTTCTCTTGCACTTTCATATTAGCTTTGAAGTTTCTTGATTATAATTTCTAAATTTCATAGTATGTATGAATTATATTAGTCTAATTATGTTGGATTGTAATGTTGAATTTGTTAGTTTGTTTCGAAAAGTAGATTGTGAATTCAATTGGATTATGTTGTGAATTATGTTGTTGGATTTCATAATTGATTTAAAAGTGTGGATGATATGGTTTGAATTGAAAGTTGGATTGGAATATTTGGAACGAGTTTGAATCATATGGATTGAAGTATGTTTGGATTGTGGTGTTGAATATGGAGTGGAATTCAAGATTGTTGATCTTAGGTACATGAGTTATATTTGTGTGTATGTTTTAGATTTCAATGTTATGCTTAATTTGCTATCTTATTAGGTATAAAATTGAGATTATTGCTAGTTATGTGATTTAGCCTAGTCTAAATTGTATAACAACAAGTGGCAACTAGTTTAATTTAGGCCTGCAAAGATGGTTGTAAGTTCAAACTAGAATATAACTTGGATTAGTTCTTTAAACATAAAGATATGTTATGTTTGAATTAACTAGGGATTAATGATGTACTTCTCGTTCTATAATGCTTCTAGTTTAATCGTCGGAAGTTGCGAAATACTTGTGGTGATTAGATTAGTTTAGAATCGATATTCGGCCTAGTTCAATGTTGATTAAAAGTATGGAAGTATAGGGGAGTTTGGCTACTTGAATTCCTACAGTTAATCTATCTAATCAATCTTGGATTCATGAAATTCGAAGTATAATCGAGGTCAGGAAATGATTAATCTCTGAAAATATTATGAGCGTAAAGCGGAATTACTTGTCATCACTTGTATATATAAGATAGATTTATCTTTAGTAGTTTGTAAATTCATAAAAACGTCTTGTAAACCCCCCAAAACAACGTGAATATGTATATATTAGTAAATAACATGTATATAATAGTTAAGTACTCTTAATTAGTTGAACTTGGATTTTAGGATTATATAAACCTCTCCGTGGGATCGACCCTTATTTATCGCTGTACTAAACTTAGATAATATTAATGTGGATAAAATAAGGTTTTAATTTATACGCATAACGACACGTACCAAAGATCATGATGTCGTGTGAAACGAAGTGGAAGGAGTGGTTTGATGAAGCGGTTTATGGGTTTTCGGAAGGCAATTAATGAAGTTACTCCTCTTAACTCTAGATTAATTGAACGCTTAATTTTGGGCGTAATTCAGAGTGATGTGTTTAATTTTTGGACGGAAGGTGTGAAAAGAAAAAGAAACAAGGAAATGTTGAAAAAATATTAACTCTTGCATATGATAAAATTTTCGGTCCATAATATACAAACTACAAGCATACCAAATATGTGTAAGGACACTCAGGGTAATATTCAGAGACATATGTGAGTCCTTATACTTGACCCTAGGTGTATGAAAATTAATTCATGGAGATTGCAGTAATACTTAGTAAGAAACAATTTGGGGGAAACCATATCATGTGCACATTTAAACGATCTTTATCATTCCTAGTTCCAAGCGTATCTTTTCAAACCTGTCCCTATATAGAGGTTTAGCCAATATGTCAGCTATTTGATTTTCAGTAGGACAGAAATCAACTTTGACTAACCCTTTCTCTACATTGTCGTTTAGGAAATGATGTCTAATGTGTATATGTTTGACACTAGAGTGATGAACTGGATCCTTCGAAATACAAATTGCACTAGTATTGTCACAAAATATAGGAACACACTTGAATTTTATGCCAAAGTCACGTACCTATTGCTTGATCCACAATACTTGAGAACAACATGCAGCAACAGCCACGTATTCAGCTTCTGCTATGGAAAGAGCAACGGTATTTTGTTTCTTTGAGCTCCAAGAAACCAAGCTTGATCCTAGGAACTGGACAATACCAGATGTGCTTTTGCGATTCACCAAGTCTCCAGCATAGTCAGCATCGGAATAGCTTACAAGATCAAAGATGTCACTTCGAGGATAGAACAAGCAAAGATCATCACTTCCTTTCAAATATCTAAGAATCCTTTTAACAGCTGTCATATGGGATTCCTTAGGATTTGATTGGAATCTTGCACATAAACCAACACTAAAGGATATATCAGCTACTTGCAGTTAGATAGAGTAAGGAACCAATCATACCTCTATAGAGTTTCTGATCTACGGACTTACCACTTTGATCCTCATCTAACCTTGTACCTGTTCCTATAGGAGTATGGTTTGTTTTTGCTTGATCCATTCCATATTTTTTCAATAACTCTTTTACGTATTTTTGTTGATGGATCATTGTTCCTCTTCAGTTTGCTTGATTTGCAAACCAAGAAAGAATTTAATTCTCCCATCATACTCATTTCAAATTCATACGCATTAACTCAGCAAATTCTTTACAAAGAGATTCGTTAGTTGCACCAAAAATTATATCATCCACATAAATCTGAACCACTAGGATGTCTGTTCCTTTGATCGAAGGAACAGGGTCCTATCAACTTTGCCTCTTATAAAATCATTGAAAGTAAGAATTTTGAATGTCTTTCATACCATGATCTAGGAGCTTGCTTAAGCCCATAAGGAGCCTTGTCTAGCTTATAGACATGTTTGGAAGATCCGGGTTTTCAAAACCAGGAGGTTGTTCCACATAGACGTCTTCAATCAAATATCCATTTAAAAAGGCACATTTGACGTCCATTCGGTACAACCTAAAACCCATGAATGATGCAAAGGCAATCAAAATTCTTATTGCTCTATTCTTGCTGCAGGGCAAAGGTTTCATAAATCAATACCTTCTTGTTGATTGTAACCCTTTGGCTACGAGTCTGGCTTTGTTTCTTATGACTGTTCCATGCTCGTCTAGCTTGTTCCTGAAGACCCATTTTAGCCAATTACCTTTTGGTTCTTAGGCTTGGTCTCAAGTGCCAGACCTTGTTCCTCTGGAACTCATTCAGTTCCTCTTGCATGGCGTTTATCCAGTCAGACTCCAGTAGGGCATCATTGTGATCTCGTGGTTCTGTCATAGACAAAAAGGCATGGAAAGCACAAAAATTTTTCATTAGGATCTCGTTTGAGTTCCCTTTTCAATATCACTTACTATTAAATCCAATGGATGGATTTTAAGTGTTTCCAGGTCTTGGTTCAATCTTCTTGTCTTGCTCCTCCAATTTGAGGAGCTTCATTGTCTCGTCTTCTGGATGAATTTCTGGTGCCTGTTCCTCCTGTATAACAGGATCAGGAACATATTCTTTTTAGAAATATGCTTTTTGTCGTTACCTGCAGGTGTTAGTTCCTCATCAATGTTTACTGACTCCTCAATACGAGTCAGTCCTATTTCAAAGTCATTTTCATGACTTGGTTCCTGCAGAGAGTTAGTTTCATCGAAAATAACATGGATACTTTCCTCAACACACATTGTTCTTTGTTGTAAACTCTATATGCCTTACTACTTAAAGCATATCCAATAAAAACAGCCTCATCGCTTCTAGCATCAAACTTTCCTAAATTGTCTTTACCATTATTATGTACAAAGCATTTACAACCAAAGAATTCTAAAGTATGAGATATTGGGTTTTCTTCCTTTAAGTAGCTCATAAGGGGTCTTTAAGATGATAGGTCTTAGCATGACTCTATTGATAATATGCATCGTATTCACTGCTTCGCCCAGAAATTCTTCGGAAGATTGCTTGCTATATCATCGTTCTTGCCATGTCCTCCAAAGTGCGATTCTTCCGTTCTACCACGCCATTTTGTTGTGGGTTCTAGGAGCTGAGAAGTTGTGATCAGACCTTCATGCCTGCAAAACTCATCAAATTTTGAGTTTTCAAACTCTACCATGATCAGAACGCAAGTGCTTAATCTTTAAAACCACTTATTCTTTGAGTTCTTTTAGCAAAGTTAACAAATTCTCAAATGTTCTCATCTTTGCTATGAAGAAAAATAACCCAAGTGATCTTGAAAAATCATCAACTATTACAAGTACATATCTCTTACCAGATCGACTTTGGATTCGAACGGGCCACACAAGTCCATATGAATCAATTCAAGGGACTTTGTGAGCTTACCATTTTTTTGACTTGAACGAGGATCTAACTTGTTTACCTTTTGCACAGGGTCCACAAACTTCATGGTTTGAGACTTTGATAGTTGGTAATCCAACACCAAGTCCTTACCACTTAGCTTCTGGAGTAATGTCATGCTTGTGACCACATCTTTTATGCCAAAGAAGTGGTTCATTATCACGACACTTAAACAGTTAGTTGTTCCTAGGAACAAGGTTGAGATCAACAACATAGGTGTTTCCCTTTCCTTGTTCCTTCTAGAATTTTGGTACCTGTTCCTGTATTGCTTACTATAAATGTTCATCAGTAAAATTTACACTGTTCCCTTTGTCGCAAAATTGAGAAATACTAAGCAGATTATGTTTTAAACCCTCGACCAAAAATACATTGTCTATGGAATGTGACTTAGACTTTCCTACCTTCCAATTGCAACTATGTTACCGGTAAGATTGTCTCCAAAGGTCACAGTTCCTCCATCATAGGCTGAAAGCGAGAGAATTTCTCTTTATCTCCTGTCATGTGTTTAGAACAACCGCTTCGAGGTACCACAGGTTGTTCCCCCTCACTTTAGCCTGCATCAAAGCAATCAGTCAGTGGTAGGAACCCAGTTTGACTTGGGTTCCTCTGTTGGGCTATATTTCTCTTAGCTTTCCAAACTTGTTTATTAAGTGGGTTTCATTTCAATATGTTCTTCTCTGGAGGAACAGTCAGACACTAAGTGTCCACTGTTCCCACAGTAAGAGCATATTCGGCTGCTTGGAAGATCAACATATTTTTTCATTTTGTTTTTCTTCTTGTGATTGAAACCTAGCCCACTTTTTTCCTTCATTTTTATATTTTTGTATCCAACTTACTGGATCAGGAAGAGTTGTTCTTGAAGTTCCATTTTCTCTTTAAGTACAGATATTTACTCAAAACTTTTTCATGTTCGAATTTTAATTTTCGAACTCGGATCTTGTATTTATAGAGGAACTGGTTCCTTCAGGAACAAATAGTTTCAATTCAGCCATTTCCATATTCAAGAAGTTTTTCATTTTTAGCATTTTCAAAAGCTTCTCGAATACGTCGGTTTTCATCAAATACTTCAAAGAATCTTTCTTCAATGTTTGCATTCACCGTTTTAAACCAATTTGAATGTCCTTTGGTGACTTCCAAGGCTTTTTCTAAATTTCCTTCTCTAACACAAATTGCCTTGTAGTCATCTAAGGTTTCCAAAAGTAGTTTTATTAGTTGATTCTTTGAAAGTTCTTTTAACTCTTCTTCTATAACATTTATGCGTACCTTGTTCACTACAAAAAAAAACTAAATATAGAGGTAACCCAAAATTGCATCTAAATATACATCTGTAGCCTCTAATGGTGTTTAGAAGCAATTTTTTTGCTGCCTCTAATTAGTCCGTCGCTATATAGGTTGCCCCTAATGCCACCTTTTAGAGACAGACAAGTTATGTTGTTGCTAATTGTTGGTTGCCCTTAATGCCACCTTTTAGAGACAGACAAGTTAAGGTGTTGCTAATTGTTGGTTGCCCCTAATCCCACCCTTTTGAGGCACAAAACTTGAATTGTTGCTAAAGCCACTTACATTTAGAGGCGACCACCAGGCAGTCGCTAATTATAGGTTGCCTCTAATGCCATATTTTTGGGGCACACATGTTACATTGGTGATTAGACCATTTATATTTAGAGGCAACCATAAGTTTGTCTTAATTTTAAGTTGCATCTATTACTTAGTTTTTGGGGCACACAATATTGTTTCTAAACCACTTATGTTTAGATGCAACTATAAATTTTGCCACAGATATATTTAGATGCAATTACGTTCATAGGTTCAAAAAAATTTAGGGGTATTTATACATGTTCTCCTAATTATATTTAGATGCAACTGAAAAATTTTATAAAATAGCTTTTAGATGCACCAAATTTTTATAATGATATTTAATAAATGCTACGTAATTTTTAATTATTTTTATTTATTTACTTATTTTGCCTAATAATTCAGAAAATTAACATAAATGGAAGAAAGAAATTATAGATTATCAAAGAAAGAAATATGCATTTATTAAAAGTGACCACTATACACAATCCAAAATAATATCCATAGATGGTGAAACATAATAACCTAGAAAGTTTTAACATAATCATTCCCGTAATCTAAGGAGCCAAAATCTAAGTAACTTAAGCTATATAATAGAGATGCACCATCTGCCAATCTGTTCAAAAAGTATGTGCCAAAAAATCTCCTAAATATGCAACTGCTTACATCTTCACTAATAGTTATAAGCCGGGCTTAGTAATACCATGTAACCTCGTCGTCACTAACACTAGTATCACTAACAATCTCTATGATCTGATATTCTTCGCTTTCAAACTAGAGCAGAATATCCATCCCCTTTCAAGAGCTCTATGAATGATCACTGTTTTCACTTTCACTGTCCTTATGTATGTCTTCTTGGTCAAAGATCATGACCCGTTGTTCGTCCTCTTCCTGTAAGACTCCTTCTAGGAGCAACCAATCCTGAGTACAAACCAAAAAGATCCAGCATTAAATACAGAAATAACATATATAATAAAAAGACAAATAACTGTACAGCATGAAACCACAAATAGATCACCCAACTAGCTATGGTGGACACTTTGAAGGCTGCAATTGAAGAGATTGAAATGAAAAAGCTGCAATTAATAAAGTGACACTTTGAAGGCGGCATTTGGCAAAAAATTAAAACGAAATAATTGTCAAAGTTGATAGTTTCCTTTCCTAAAAAAACAAATGTAGCAAAGAAATATAGAAAGAGGGAGTGTTATGCATGGTTAATTTGTTCATATCTTTGAATCAGGTTGTGAGATAGTTCCATTGTTTTAATTTTTCTTTTTTTGGTTTTTAATGATTTTAAGGGTGCATATCGTGATGATGATGGGAAACATGTTGTATTGGATTGTGTCCGAGAAGCTGAAGCCAGAATTGCTGGTAATCTAAACATGTAAGTGCTCATTTTTGTTGTTACGTCTGAGATTAATATCAATTCTTATTTGTGTGAAATTGTAGCTGTAAATCCTACTTTGCTCCTATTTCGAGCAGAGTTAGCAGATGATCTTGCAGCTCATTTGGTTGCTGTTGAATTCGACAGTGGAACTAATTTTGTGATGCTAAGTTTGTGAATTTAATTTAAGCTTTTGGGACTTTAGCTTCTTTTAAAACCTGGGTTGAGTTTTGTTATCGGTTCACTTCAACATATAAAATAATGTTACAGTTAAAATCAGCTTTGATCAGCAAACATCAGTTTCAATCGATACAATGGAGTTTCAGTTTGTGAAATCTAGTGAACTGTGTTAGTAGAGAATCATCAAAAATCTTCTCCACTATGTTTGAATCAGTTCTAATTGGTCATTAAAGATATGTTAGAATCAGTAGAAATAAGTTATAATCTGTATAAATAATTACATCTCTGTAGAAACAAGTGAAATGGACAGGGCCTATGTCAGGTTCTAGGCTAGTGGAATTTGTTAGCTTCCGATCCAGTACTTTATTTTCCTCCAAAATTCATAAGCAAAACATCGCAGGAGTTGGGGGGGATACCTTTAATACAGGCAAATTTGTCCCTTTTTATCTAGATATCTTTGATATTTTGTTAAAAAATCAACATGGCTTTGTTTTAAGGGCTGGAGAGAATACTCCATTGATGTTATACAAAGGGTGTGTGATTATGTTGTGTGAGGTACAGCAGAAGCATTTGGTCCAATGAAAGTTGTGACTAAGTATTGCAACGAAGAATAAGTAGTTTGATTAATATAGAAGTTTCAGGGGAATGGCTGGAGGTACTAACTCTAATGCTGAGTACAAAAATTCACCTACATTTTTGTGTTTGATAGGGAATATCTTCCTATGCTGAGTACTAACTCTAATGCTGAGTACATTTTTGTGCTTAAGTTCTTAGTAGACAAGGTCAACAACAACAACAACAAACAAAACAACAACACAACAACAACAATAACAACAACAACGACAAGAGGTCAACAACAACAACAACAACAACAACAACAACAACAACAACAACATAATAATAATAATAATAATAATAATAGAATTAAAGGGACGTAATTAGACCTTCTGATTTGAAAAAAAAAAAATTATTAATAACTAAATTGAACCAAAAAAATACTTTATACCTTCAGAATCATCAACCATCTTCTTCCTTCCCCTTACTTCCAGCCGCAATTTTCGGGATGAAACCCTTGCTTTCTTGCGTTCCTTTTCGTTGACCAGTTCGCTCCCCTTTGCTGGAAGGGCACAAACAATTTGCCTACCTTCTGCAACCTCTTCTGCAATGGTTCGCATGACTTTGTCGAAAGCTGCTTTGGCAAATACACTCATGAATGGCGTTGTTGATTCGGTTCCCCTCAAAGAAAGATAAAAATCAAGGAATTTTCTTTCACTGATATGCTCGAAACAAAGTTTCAACCATGCTTTTCGTTGTGGATCTTGTTCAATTTCATAAGCAATTTTTAATGGTGTTAAATCAACCATTTTTGGGTGTTTTGGGGTTAGGTTTACCGGAAAAAGGGAAGGGATTGGTGTTGTACAGGACCGAAGAGTGGAGGAGGCCGAAGGGAAGGGAATGATGAACCGGAAAAGAGGATGGGGATTCGGGTTTAATGGGAATTAATTAAGGGGTCATATAGTTGGTTTGGCAAAGGGAAGGGGAGACGTTATTAGCAGGTTTGTTTCGTTAAGGCGGGAATCTAATTTAGAATTTAAAAAATTTCCCTCCTTATGTTTTTTTTTTATATCTTTGATTTTTGTGTTTGAAAAACTTTGAAATTATACCGTAAATAATTTATAAGATATTTCGTCTCGGGAAAAAAATATTCATTTATTGTTCCTTATGAAATAAAGGACATGTTCTCTTCCGTATAAAACAGCTGAACTGAACTGAATTGAATTGAAATTGTATTAAATTGAATTGAATTAAATTCAATGTAATAAATATATAAATAATATTAAACAATAATTATAATGATAAATAATAATAATGAATAATAATAGTATTTTGGATATTTTTAAATGATAGTTATAAATAAATAATATTAATAATCATAAATTAATAATAATAATTAATGATAATAATGATAATTGCATCATATAAAAACTGTTTTGACGCGATTTTATTGGTTTATGAGATAAAAAACGTGGGTTTATGTGTGCTTTTGACCTAAACCATGTTCATCCTAATAATAATAATAATAATAGTAATAATAATGAGTAATAAAGCTACAATAAACAAAATTATATAAAACAACAACAAAGACGATAACAATAATAATAATATTTAACAAAATGGTTATATAAAAGATTGGAGATGAACTGAACTGAACTGATTGGAGCTGAGTTGAACTGAAATGAACGAAACTAATATATACTTGGAGCTGAACTGAACTGAACTGATTTATGCTTAACTCATCAACTGAACTGAAAATTAGTTGAGGAGACAAGGCCCTAAGATAAATTTCTACATGATCACATACACGTTGTCATAATATTGGCAACAATTGAATATTTTCAGAATTTTCTATTTGAAGCAAATAATGCATGTCATCACCGATCACTTCTTAACAAAGACTAAATTTATTGATTTATATTTATTATGAGCATAAGTTGCCAATAACTCTATTATGAAGATTGTATTAATAACTCACCAAACTAATTTATCGACACATGAAATGTCTTACCCTAATAAATTGATCGATTTGATTGTGTCATGAGTGAAAGTTAACCAATTAACTTGTGCATAAATATTCATCATTGTACTGGCTCCATTTAAACTTCTTTGTTGTTTTGATTGTGGTTTGAATAATTACCGCCTATATAATTCTATAGCCTTTGATGAGGAGCTTAAGATTATGCACCAGACCCTGACATGGTGCGTGGTTCTTGGTTCATGTATGATAGATGCCCTTATATTATTATTGTCATGTCTTCTATCTTTATGCACCAAATTAGGTTCATTCAAAGATGGAGCGAGGTTGTTGGTGGTAGCCCGGTGTAGTTGGCCTAATCATACGAGGATGGTAAATCCGAGGGTCAAGGGTAATTGGAAGATTTTGATTATAACGAGCGGTTATGATGGTGTTGTTTCACATCTACGTACTAGGTAATTTCAAGGTGTTGGAGGAATTTTGTTGATAGTCATAATATTGGTGATTCGATTTCATTTATTTATTTAGAACACTCACTCACAAATCACTTAAAAGAAAATTTACAAATCACATTATAAATAAAAATCACGCAAATCACTCAAACAATCAGGAAACTTTATCTCTATTTAAAATAATAATTAAATTATTACTTTCTTATAGTGTTTCCTATATATAATAAAACTTTTACATTAATAGAATTGGACGTATCTTTTTCTATTATATAGTAGCGATTAATTATCAAGGTAAAAAGGTTTATCTAAAATATATATCATTCAAGAATTAAAGTACAACATATCTCTATTATATAACGAAAGGGGGAGAGCTATGGTGTCCCCGAATGAAGAGACTATATGTTACCCCCTTCCCATTCTAAATTACAAATTTTCTTACAAATCAAAGGTGGCTTAAAACAAAAATACCAATTACAGCACTACGAAATCAGTAAAGTGTGATCATTAATATAAAATGACTAAAGTAGAGTAGGATATATTTGTGTATGTAAGGAAGGTAATAATCAAGTTTGTGACACGGGTCATTTTTACGGTAATAAAATTGACGTATTTAAGGCAAAAGTTATTACTCCCATCCCACAATAGTTAATTGTATATTTGCGTTAAGCAAGAAGTTTTATAAATAAAATATTCAATGAATATTTTTTAGTATATATAATCAATATAAAAACTTCCATTACATTTTAGCATGACATCGATCAGCTACATCAGTCATTGAACGCACGAGTCTTAAACTTGTTTTAACATATATTTTTATTACATTATATGATTATATAAGAACTTTAAATCATGATTATTCAATCTTATATAATAATTATAATAATTATAATTTCAATAAATTTGGGAAAAAAACAACTATTTAATGGATAAAAAAAAAACAACAATTATTACTTCAATTTAAATTAAGTTCAGTTAAGCTCTCAATTTTCGTCTCTTATCCAGTTCAGTTCAGTTAAGCTCTCAATTTTCGTCTCTTATCCAGTTCAGTTCAGTTCAGTTCATTACATTATATGATTATATGGGGATAACATGCCATTAGTGATATTCAGTTCAGTTCAATTCAAGTGTTTTGAGGAAACGTTTAGAGGTCTTGAGAGACACGTATTTCTCAAACTGATGTGTTAAAAAATTGGAAGAATTTAGAATTGGAAAATTGAAATCATAAGTAAAATAAAAAAGTATAAATAATTTGTGACATAAAGAAGTAAAAAGTAAAAAAAGTAATCCATTCCCTCAAAAAATTGAAATAATAAAATCTCTTAATCAATTAAAAGAAGCAAAAGAATAGAATTCCCCCCAAAAAAAAAAAAAAAAAAAAGAAAATAACCGAAAATTCTCAAAATCAGGAAGATGCCGTTGCAATTAGGAAAGAAGTTCTTCTTCCCCTTATCTTCTTCCCGTATCTCGCACAAAACAGCTCCAATTCTCACGCGAAAAAATCTGCTATGCAATCTCAAAAAATCATTAGGATCTTCCAGAAAAAGGAGGGAATTATTAGCGGGGAATTTGAAGTGAAATTAGGTCGAAAAATGTATGAGAGATTTCCCTCATTATTTTGGCGGTAAGTCATACTTTAGTTGATTGTTTGCATAACAATTCATTCAATTATACAAAATCAAGCTGTATTGCATTCGTAATTCATTCAATTTATTAGCCGGGAATTTTATTCGTAATTTTTCAAAATTCAAAGCTTTCTTGCAGATTCTTCAATATTCATTGATACTGAATTCGAAGGTAATTTCAGGTAATTCATTCAATTATACAAAATCAAGCTGTATTGCATTCTTAATTTTTCATTCGTAATTCATTCAATTTATTAGCCCGGAATTTCATTAGTAATTTTTCATTGATACTGAATTCGAAGGTAATTTTTCATGCGAGAGAGATTCTTTAATATTCATTGATACTGAATTCGAAGGAGGAGTTTGCTCAAAACACCCTGAATTGCACCATCTCCATATTCAGGTAATTTTATACCGTCAATAATCCTTTACATTAACAGTGACTAAGCATCATGTTTAAGACTATCCAACATGCTTGGGTTCTGTTCATATATTATCAACTGTGACTACTCAGAATGGCTAAGACTACTCAGTTCTAGTTCAAGAAATATAATCTTATATATGTTAGATGGGTCTAATAAGTATCCCTTGTTTCTTGGCCAATTTTTTTGTAGGATGTAGATTATGTACTAATATTCTATACACAGAACTCTAGTTCTTTCACGAGTGTTCTTTACGTAGCTGTAAATAATTGATTCCCATCATGTACACAGTTTATGTGAATTAGGTAGTATTTCTTCTTGTTCAAAAAAAAATTGAGCTTAACCTTTAACACTATATGATGTCGCCTGTCAGGTTCATAATCATTAAGTATGTGTGGCATGTAGGCCTAATTTTTGTTAATAAGAAGCTAGAAAGATTAAGTTCAACTAATCCTTAGTTTGTAATATGTAGTGTTTAATGTATATACTTGTTAGAATAGCTACCTAATGTTTTGTAGCTTTGTGTCTCATATGATAAGTGGAAAGTTGTGTAAGGTTCTGGTTGGGGGAACACAATTTTTGTCACTAATGTGATGGCTGAAAAGACTTGCAGTAATTCTTTTTACATTTGTAGCATAGCTGATTATCATAAAATGTTAGATTAGATAATTGATGCTTTATTTTTGTCACTAATGTGATGGCTGAAAAGACTAAATTATTCATCTACTTGGATCAAAGGTAGGACAATATGGAATCATATAATCGTGATTGGATGCTATGCAAGAAAAATGACCCCAAGTATAGAACTGGTGTGAAGAAGTTCTTAGAGTTTGCTTTTACACAAGGAAAAGGAAACCAAGTTGTACCATGTCCTTGTGTGAAATGCAACAATGAGAGGAGGAAAACCAAGCCGGAAATAGAATTAGATCTGCTAAAGTTTGGGATTGTTAAGAGTTACACACGTTGGGTACGACATGGTGAAAGCTTTGAATGCCAAGTTGATGCAAATGCTTTAGATGACTCACATCAAAATATAGAGCATAATTACATGAGTGACATGTTGTTTGAAGCATTTGGAATGGCGACACAAGAAGTAGATGCTGAGGTTGGAGAAGCTGTGGATGCAAAGGCTAATGTTGGTATTCGAGGAGATCCAATTGAAGAAGCCAAAACATTTTATAAATTAATGGAAGAACTTGAGTTGCCGTTATATCCAGGCTGTAAAAACTTTTCAAAGTTGTCCTTTCTGCTTAAGTTATTTCACATAAAGTGCTTAGGGGGATAACAGATAAAAGTCTTTCTATGATTCTTGATCTTTTCAAGGAAGCATTGCCGGAGAATAACACTTTGCCAGAATCCTTCTACCAAGCTCAAAAGACGGTGAAGAAGTTGTCTCTTAACTCCATCAAGATTGATGCTTGTCCCAATAATTGCATGATATTTTGGAAAGAGCATGCTAATGCGGATGAATGTGTAAAGTGTCATGCATCAAGATGGAAAAAAAAGGAACAAGGGAATGGAAATCCTGCTACAAACCCAATCCCAAAAAGCTTCCATGTCAGACAATGAGGTATTTCCCTTTAATACCTAGGCTTCAGAGAATGTTTATGTCATCTAAAACTGCCGCTAGTATGAGATGGCATTCAGATGAACGTCAGAGTGACGATGGGGTAATGACACATCCAGCCGATTCAAAAGCTTGGAAATCATTTGACGATAAATATCCATCTTTTGCCTCTGAAACACGAAATGTTCGCCTTGGTTTAGCAAGTGACGGCTTCAGTCCCTTCAGGAATGGACATATTCCCCATAGCACATGGCCAGTGGTTCTAATACCATATAATTTGCCTCCATGGCTTTGCATGAAACAACATTCTCTAATTTTGTCCATGCTCATTCCAGGCCCTAAGGGACCTAAGAAGAATATTGATGTGTATCTCCAACCTCTAATTGAGGAACTTAAGTTGTTGTGGAATGTTGGTGTGGAGACGTATGATGCCTCAAGAAAAGAGAAGTTTAGGTTGTTCGCTTCTTTGTTATGGACTGTTAGTGACTATCCTGCTTATGGTGATCTCTCTGGATGGAGTACGGGAGGAGAAAAAGGTTGTCCTACTTGCGACAGTGACACATCTTCAAAATGGCTAAGAAACGGGGGCAAGTACTGTTACATGTGTCATCGCCGATTTCTACCCATTGATCATGAATGGAGGTACGATGGGGCATCTTTTGACGGCACACATGAGATTAGACCAAAGCCAAAGGAGTTAACGGGTGAGGAAGTGCTTGAACAATTGGTGGATGTTGAATGTGTTACATCCCTTGAGACTCCTACTAGGAAGAGAAATCAACGCAAAGATCAAAAGAACAAATGCAAAGCAATATGGAGAAAAAAGAGCATTTTCTATGAGTTGCCGTATTGGAGTAGTCTTCTAGTGCGTCATAATTTAGATGTGATGCACATTGAGAAGAATGTTTGTGAGACTTTACTTGCTACGTTGCTTGACATCGAAGGGAAAAGTAAGGACAATTTGAATGCACGACATGATTTGAAGGAAATGAAAATTAGAAAGTCCCAGCATGCTAAAGAACGAGACGATGGTAGTTGGGAGATTCCCCCGGCTCCTTACACGTTATCCTTGGAGGAAAAAAAGAAGCTATGTACCTTCCTGACGAGTGTCAAGTTCCCTGATGGCTATGCTTCAAATATCTCCCGAAATTCATTGCTGAGAGAGCGCAAATTGGCAGGTTTGAAAAGCCATGACTTCCATGTCATTATGGAGCATCTTCTTCCTCTTGCTATACGTGATTGGCCGAAGTCACTGTCCACACCACTTATTAAATTGAGTTCATTTTTCAAGCAATTGTGCTCTAAGACATTGAATGTGAAAGACTTAGAAATAATGGACAAGGAAATAGCCGTCATCCTATGCGAGTTAGAAAAGATTTTCCCACCGGCTTTCTTTGTGATTATGATTCACCTGTCGGTACACCTTGCAAAAGAAGCAATGATTGCGGGACCCGTTCAATATCGTTGGATGTACCTATTGAGAGGTATGTAGCTTAATATAGTTTGGAAGATAAAAACATCAAAATTTATTATCTTCTTGACTTGCTTGCTTAGTTTAGTTGTTCCTCTTGTGTAGGTATTTATGTAAACTGAAGAGTTACGTTTGTAACAAAGGGCATCCTGAAGGGTCGATAGCAGAAGGCTATCTTCTAGAGGAGTGTCTGACATTTTGTTCAAGATACATGGAGGATATTGAAACACAATTCAATAAGGAAGATAGAGTCTATGACTGTGATGATCATGGTGATGCTGAGGATCGATTACCCATTTTTAAGACAAGTGGTCGAGCGGTCGGGAAAGTAACACCTCGATCATTAACAACACAAGAATGGGAGGATCTCCATTTTTATGTGCTCAATAATTGTGAAGAAGTGAAGCCATTCATTGAGTAAGTTTTAGTGTTCTGCAATCAAACCATCTACATATATGCTAAGTTTGTAATTCACCATTATTGTCCTATTTTGCACTAGTGAGTATGAGCGTGAAGTTTCAAACACAACAAAGATGACAATCGCTAGGAAGCGCAAGTTCATTCAATGGTTCAAACATCAAGTTAAAATAACGAGAAATTTGCCTCCCTCATATGACAAAGATGTCTACCTATTTACGTATATAAGTTGGAATAATGTTTGGTGCAGGTGACTTCTTTAGCTCAAGAAAAGCATCCTGCTGTGACTGAACATTTACAGGCCTTAGCGGATGGCCCAGTCGTGTTGTAGCGACTATGAACAGCTACATGGTAAATGGTTGTTTGTTCCGCACAAAGGACAGTGAAATGGAAAGAGAGACACAAAACAGTGGGATTGTTGTGTTGGGGGAAAATGATGTTGAATATTACGGTCTGCTGCGCGAAGTCATTGAAGTACAATACACAGGAGGAAATCGTGTCACTTTGTTCATGTGTGATTGGTGGGATGTTCATAGTCATGGGCGAGGAATAACTAAAGATTGCTTTGAATTCATGAGTGTCAATATTGGAAAGGTGTTGGGAAATGATCCCTACGTTTTAGCTTCACAAGTTGGGCAAGTGTACTATGTTCAGGACGTTACGAAGGCAAATTGGAAGGTTGTAGTGAAGGCAAACCCAAGGAACTTCTACGACATTCCTGAAATACTTGTCCAAGATAGCATTGGGAAAACAACGAAAGTTTAATGCATTTGGCTTTTTTTTAAATTGATCCATTATAGGGATTTAATAATTCCATTTATATTGATAGAGTTGTTAAACAATTTGTATTGAAATTTTTATGGTAGTTATTATAATTTGTCTGTTTGTTTGAAATTTATGGAATATCAACTTAGATGTTTTTTACATTCTCTTTCGTGCTATTGAAATTTTTATGGTAGTTATCATAAATTGTCTGTTTGTTTGAGTAAGTAATGATAATGTTTTTTGTGAGCGTCATTATTTTTGGTGTTGGGAGTTTTTCATGAAAATGTTGAAGGTCCAACAAATGAGTACGAAAAGCTGAGACTTCAAAGGATTGAAGCTAATAACACAAAGCTGGAGAATCTAGGTGTGAAGCGCATTATGGCTAGCATGAAGCAGAAGAAGGAGGTGAGTATGATCAAGAGTAAAGCTACCTTAGATGAAGATAGTGACTACTCACCGGAGGATGATCTTTCGGATGATGGAAATGACGAGGAAGCCACTATTGCAAACAAGAAAAGGAAGGTATGTTGAGTTAGATTTTGAAATTTCTTTTTACTGATTGAGGTTGCATATGTGCTCTTAGTATTGTAAATGCCTTTTGGTATGTTCTTATTATGTGTGACAAGGAAGGGAGGACAGGGTAGGGAGGGTATTGAGGCGGTGGGGAGTGGCTGTGAGAGGGCAGGGAGGGGTGGGTATAGTGTGTGCAGTGGCAGGGTAGGGTGGAGGTCTGTGCATGGGATGGGGGTGTGTGTGCAGGGGTTGTGGGAGGGGGGTGTGTGTTGTGGCAGGGTATGTGTGTCAGTGTGTGTGTGCAGGGGCTGTGGGAGGGGTGGGTATTAGTTTTGGCAGGGTAGGGAGGGTATTGAGGGGGTGGGGAGTGGCTGTGAGAGGTCATTCTCTTTACATCATCTATATTTTGCTATTTGAATTGTTCTCTTCCCCTCCCCCTTCCTTAGACGAAAGTCAACCCTTTATTTTGCTAATGAATTTCAAATGCTTTCTTTTTCTTATACGAAACAAAATGGCAGGCACATAACCAAGACTGTGCAAATAAGGGGACGAAAAGGAACTTCATTTTACCGGGTGCAATCGGCTCTTTGTTGACGCAGAGCAAAAACGTGCAAGGGAAAGGAAACAAAGGGGGAAATGTGCAGCTAACAGCAGCCCTCAAAGTCATACAGAAAGGTTCACCTTTTAAACCATACTCATTCCATTTATGAAAGTCATTAGATTTAGTTTCATTCTAATATCTTAGTTGCGAAATAACTGCAATACAGCGATCAATAGTCAACAGGAGGCGGAAGTTCAAGACAAGATGGACTTCGATGAAGGTATAGTAGTCCATATGTATAAATATAGGATTTAGTAACAGAATACCTATGACAAATGAACTTATGTACTTCTAGGCATTATAGTGTCTGAGATTGTTTAATTTCTTTACAGAAATGAAAGAGTCCGATGAAATTGGGAAGGCTGATGTGGGAGATAGTGAATTTCATGAGCGAGAAAGTGATGGAATCAATGCAAGGGAATCCCAAAAAGCACTAGTAGAATAAATGCTATTTGCTGCGGTGATATTGCTGCGGTTTTACCTATAAGCAGCAATATAACACGCAAAAAGAAAAAAAAAATTAAAATTGACAATATTGCTGCGGTTCCCGCCCAAAACCGCAGCAATATTGTATAACAGATACTTTTTAAAATAAAGTGGGGCCTTAAACAATAAATATTGCTGCGGTTTCCACGTAGGACCGCAGCAATATATTAAAAAAAAAGTTATTTTAATATATTGCTGCGGTCCTACGTGGAAACCGCAGCAATATTAGCTGGCAAAAAATTAGGGTTTTATAATATTACGAGAGGTCAGTTTCCTCACGCTCTCTATCGCTCCTCTTTAGATCTCATTTCTCTCTCTTCACCCATCAACCTTCCTCTCCTCTCTCCTCTCTCCTCTCTCCTCTCTCATCTCCCATCTCCTCTCACAGTCGTTCTTCTTCCGGTCTTCTCACAATCGCTCGACCGTCGTTCGCCAGCCTTCGTGGTCGCCGTCGACCATCAGCCTTCGTTCGTTCTATCGGTCGTCGTCGACCGTTCGTTCGTCGCTCGCCAGAAAACAAGAAGAATCATTCGTGGGTTCGTTCATTCTCGACGCTGATGCTCTCTTTCTCTCTCTTTTCTCTCTTTCGTCGTTCTCGGCTCTACTGAACTCGTGGTGGTGGTGTTTCTCGCGCCGCTTTCATTCTCCTCTTCGCCGGTCGATCTATCGACACGAATGCTTGTTTTTCGTCTCTGGTGCCTCCAACTGGTATGTTATTTGTTGATGATTACGATTGTGAGAAATCTTGATTAGGTTTTTAGTTTTTGCGTTGATTGTGTTGCTGATTACGATTTGTTGAATTTTATTTTCAGATCTAGTTGCGTTGATTACGATTTGTCGAGTGCTGAGGAGGTTTTAGTTGCGTTAGACTTGACCCTTGGAAGACTTGCTCGTCGGCCTCGCTGAATTCGTTCCATCTCTAGATTTTGTTTTGTTTTTTCTGCATTTTTATGTTTTAAGATTCAATATGATGTTATTGGATTTTGTGTATCATTTATGTTTTTGAATTTTGTGTATCTTTTCTGTTTTTGGATATTTTTTCTTTTGAATCTCTTTTCTTTTGTATCTTTTCTTATGATGCTAGTTTCGAAACTGGTATCTCAATTATTTGATAAATTTGAATTTGTTGTGTTTTATTTTTTTTTTCAGTATTTTTATTTGTCAAATTTGATGATAAAACGCAAAAAAAAAAAAAAAATTTTTTGCCTATACAAGTACATATTGCTGCGGTTTTCACTAAAAAACTGCAGCAATATGTCTAGTTTTTTATTATTAACTACAAAATATTGCTGCGGTTTGGTCTTTAAAACCGCAGCAATATTTCTTTATATTGCTGCGGTTTAAAACCGCAGCAATATTATTAATACCTATTGCTGCGCCCTTAATTGCTGCGCGCCCTAATCCGCAGCAATAGGGCACTTTTTAACCGCAGCAAATAGCCTTTATTCTACTAGTGAAGCAATTGACCAAGAAGGTTTGTTTAAAGAGCCGTTGCCGGTTCTTTCCTTTTTTTTGATTGACGAATGTGTTAGCTTCCAACAGAGTTGATTTGATCATGTAAAGTGTGTTTTTTGACGGAAAATTGAAATTTGGGTCAGATGGCTCTATGGAAAAAAAAGGCGAAAGCATGCTAACAGGAGAAAAGGAGGCATCTAACGAAACAAGTATGGATTGGCTCATTTATTTAAAGACATACCCTAAGCCTATTTTTTAAAGACAATATTTATTTTTATTCAAATTACACATGTCAGGAAATGGAAAACGAAGAAGTCATATAAAACCAAAACACCAAGAGGTCCTACAAGAAATTTACAACTGGCTAAAATGAGACCCGGTGAGAAGATAAAGGTAGATTTTGATGTTAGTGGTCAACCAATAGGTGTCAACAGAGCTAAGCTGTCAAGTTACTGTGGTTCCCTCGTCAGAGATCCTCTGAATGCGCCACTTTATCGTATTCAGAATTTTCACAAGTTCCACAAGAGAATAAAGAGAAGATGTGGAAGCTCATTTTGGTAGAACAATACTTCCACAAGCATTGATAATTCTTTAATATCTTTTAGGAACTTTATTTTCTAATTAGAACATTTCTCATGTGCAGGACAAATTTGATATTGGGCTGGATGATGTTAAAGATCAAGATGAACGTGAAAAGAAAATAAAAGATAAGAGGAAGTATATCATGACATCTTTGAACAAGAAGTATCGGAATTTTCGTGCACGTTTGAAAAGAGAATATTATGACAGTGAAGAAAATGATGACGACAGACTGAAAGAAGATAATAGGCCCCCAAGTGTTGACGAAAAAGACTGGGAGTGGCTTGTATCATACTTTGGCACTCCAGACTTTCAGGTTAATGCACCCTTGTACATTGCATAGATTTCTTTATTTATTTTCAATTTTTATCATTTCACACAATTCTAATTTGTTTATATTTGAATTTAATAGAAAAAGAGTCGCAGAAACATTGAGAATAGGTCATACCTTGATGCCGGACATACGGCAGGAACAAAAAGTTTTGCACAAAAAGCACAAGATATGGTAACGCGTGTTCTTTCACCATTCCTGTCCTAATTTTTGGAATAGTTACTTAGGTTTATTGTTTGCCATTCCTTCAGTTTGAACGTGACAAGGTAATGCCAGGATTATTGGAATTGTACGAGGAGACTCATACTAGAAGCGACAAAACACCTGTAACTCAATCGGCACAGGACACCATGGTAATGATTATTCAAACTGGATTTTTTTTGGTTGTATTTGAAAGTATATTCCTACTTGACAAGATCTTCTCCCGTTACTGCAGAATGAAATTAAGCAGCTAGTTGAGCAACGAAACAATTTGGGAACAAAAATGACTGATGAAGAAATCTATGCAACAATTAAGCCAAAACGCAAGCCAAGTGCACGTGATCGACAAAAAGGGATAAGTCCCTCAGTGACATCATTATTTGGGTCATTTAGTGAAGGAGAAAAGTTTCGCAAAGAGGCTGAAGCATCCAAAAATGAAGCTAGTGAGGCAAAGAAGGAAGCAAACGAGGTAAAGGAGAAGAACGAAGCTCTAAGTAATACAGTGAGAGGCCTCGAAAAGAAATCTAGACTTATGGAACGCGCCCTAGAAGCCTTCATGAATTTGGCTGGATACAACATGTCCGACCTCAATATGGATGCGGTATGTCATAGATTATACCTTCAATTTAATGCAAAACAGATTAACACATGTGCATTATTAACAATTACAAATATTAACAGTGGACCGATGAAGAGGATGAGGAAGAGCTAATTCAAAAGTCTGAGAAAAACACAATGATGTTGAAGATTAAAGATATTTGTTAGATATCAGTATTAGAGGTGACCAAGGTTTCTCCTTATCTTTTCTTTTTTAAAAAAAATCATTGGTGACTCTATAATAATGGTTATTCTGCTACGTTGTTGTTCTGCTGCTATGCTGCTGTTGTTCTGCTCCTATGCTGCTATGCTACTGTTGTTCTGCTGCTGCTATGCTACTGTTGTTCTGCTGCTGCTGCTATGCTGCTGTTCTGCTGCTGCTGGTCTGCTGTTGTTGTTCTGCTGTCAGGCAAGTCTTCTTCTTCGTCTGTTTTTGCCATGAGACATAAGTGTGCTATCTCCTCTTCTGGTTGTTCCTGCTCCTCGTTTGAGTCAGATTCTCCCCAAGCGGCTACCATGGCCCTTCTCATATCAACTTTTGAGAAAGGTTTTTGTTGTTCCTTTCCATTCTCCTTGTACTTGCCTTTGCCTTTTTCATTTTGCCAGAGAGGGCATTCTTTTATGAAGTGATCCGGACTTCCACACTTGTGACAGCTTAACTTTCCAGGCTTTTTCAAGTTCTTCCCTTTGTAGTTCTTGCTGAAGAACTTTTTGAATCTTTTCACGATCAGTGCTGCTTCTTCATCATCAGTATCTGAATCCTCCAGATCATCGGACTTGAGAGCCAAGGCCTTAGGTCTATTTGAGTCAACTTCATGAGTTCCTAGATGGATTTCATGAGTTAACAAGGAACCGAAAAGTTGCTCGATATTGAATGTGGTGAAATCTTTAGTTTCGAGCAAGGCAGTGACCTTTGCCATCCATTTTTTATCCTGAGGAAGACTTCGTAGAACTTTACGTACTTGTTCCTCGGGGGTGATGATCTTTCCTAGAGATTCAAGCTCATTTATGATGTTGGAGAATCTTGTGAGCATCTCTTGAACAGACTCCTTAGGTTTCATTTGAAATAGCTCATATTTGTGCATGAGCATGTCAATCTTCGATCGCTTGACTTCGCTTGTTCCTTCATGAGTAACTTGAAGAAGTTCCCACATTTGCTTAGCTGACTTGCATCCCATGATTCGGTTCGTGGGGACCAAGACCACAATGAAGAATTTTCTTCGCCAAGTTGTTCATCTCCATTTTGTCGAAGTCATCTTTATCAAATTTGGAGAGAGGTTTAGGGATGTCTTCACCTTTTTCATTTTTCTCTATGACTTCGAAGTCACCAATCTCTATTACTCTCCAAACTTGATAGTTTTTGGCCTTGATGAAGATTTTCATACGATTCTTCCAGTATGGGTAATACTTGCCATTAAACATGGTGGACGCTGAGTTGAGTAACCTTCTTCCAATCTTTCTCCTGATGTGTTCATCGTTTCCAGGAACTAGCTCCTCAGTGTTAACTGATTTTGGAGGAACTAGGCTCTGATACCAATTGTTAGTCTTGGACGAACACTTAAGCAACTACAAGAGGGGGGGGTGAATTGTAGTTGGAGAGATTTTCAAACTTTTTGCGGAAATAAAAGAATGAATAAGTAAGAAGGAACTAATTGCACGAATAAAGAAAGAACTAGGAACAGAGATTTTTACAAGGAAAACTTCCTAGCCCAATAGGAAGAAAAACCTTGACCACTAGGGATTTTGCTCAATTCTCTTCAATCACTTTTAGGCCAAAAGACTCTCTTTTGTACAACCTAAACTTGGACCAACTCTATTCCTCTAGGAACTTGTTCCTAGTCAGCCTGTTCCCCCTGAAGAGTTGACTTCTCCCTTGACTTCACTCAAAGTCTTTTCTCTTTCTCTCTTCTCTTTCTCTTTCTCTCTTTCTCTCAAGAATGATTACTGATTTAGATTCTCTCAACCCAATCTATAATACATCAATGTCTAAGAAGAAGAAAAACCGAGCAAACTTTCACTAAGAATATTACATAAAAATTCTGAAAGTTTTCCTAAAAGATCATTACAAACATCTATTTGTAGAGACCTATTTACTTGATTTCTTCTCCACGAACTTCTCCATGTTCTTCTCCATGAACACACGTCCTCTTAGCCACTTCTCCATTTTGTCCGTTGTAATCTATCCGTTGGCAGTTGAGTTTGTTGGGCTTCCACGATCTTCTCCATGATCTCAGCCACTTCTCCATTATCACACGCCTTACATATAGTTAGGTTGTTGTGGTTCCTAAATTCTAGGAACTACCTCAACGTTCACTTGGTTGGTGACGTTGCTTAGGTTAATGATTTGCGGCTCCATATTTCTAGGAAAACATCAATGCTGCGCATACATTTCACTAAACAAGATATTATGGAATCTTCATATATTTCATTAGTTATCACCATAATATAAATTGGATAACACAAGTAAATAATAAATAATTTTAAACTTGATTAAATATTTAATCAAACCTTCATAAAATATTTACCATTTAATTTGTGAACCTTAAAAACATTTATCCGTATTAAAACTAGACAAATAAAATAAATAAAAACAAACTAGAGAACTAGAACTAAGACATAAACAAGTTACTTCTAACAAGGAACCTAAAAACCGAAATAAACTAATAAAACATTAATTATATGTCATTATCAAAATAGTGAAATAACAGAGCACCTGCCAATCAATCACTGAAAATAAGTGCTAACATTGTTTCAAGTATTAGCAGATATGACCTACAATAATTTGACTGTAATTAGTTCTGACTTCTGAGTAGTAACCATTTTAGCACCTCAAATCAATGCAGCTATGTAGGTGATGGTTGAGTTGCTGGTCCCTAGGCCAGAGTGGAGCCTCACTGTTCTGAACGACGCGCAAGGTGGTTTTGTGATATGGCCATGTGCTTGGGTGCGATTTTCAGATAAGGTAAAATATGTGCTATATCCTCCTAATGATTATTTCAACTATGTTCTTTTTGTGTAATGGTGTCTTTTCTTAAACAGGCTTTGAAGAAAAAAAAACAGAATCGGCCAAAAAAGTGAAGAATTTGGATGCGGGCAAAGAGAGTTTGCAAGACAGCAGATCAAAAGAGAATGAGGTGCACTCAAAAGCTAATAATAACAAGACGGATTCACAACCTAAGAGTGTACTAGTTGTAGGAAAGATTTCATCTAAGGGCTCATATCCTGATGTGAATCCGAAAGGAACTCCACTTGTGTGTGAAAAAGTGCTCCAATCTCTTAGCAAGTCATGTTCTTGGCTACATGCTCGTATTACCAACTTGCCTGATTCCTCCCCAATAAAGGTTGATTTGGAGAAATCTCAATTCCACTACTTAGATGACGATTCAACTACTTGGATATATAAAGTGGATATTTGTGAGTTCCTCTCCGGCGAGATGTTAAATGTATTTATATTACAAGTCTTCATGAGGTGATCTAATAAAAATAACTACTTTTATATTTTGTTGGTTGTTGACGATTTTCAATCTAAATTAACTAAATCTTCTTTTAGTGCACTTTACGAAGATTTACTTGGATGTGATTCTGTTTCAAAAGTTGGGTGGTTATGTCCACAAGAGATTCGTGGTGACAATTGCTTGAAGAACCATGCTGAATCGAGTGAGTACGTTGAAAGGAGTATTACCACATGTGTTCGATCTAAAGATAACTATATCATTGCCCCATACCTTGAAGAGTATGTTTTAGTACCTAGTTGATAATGTCTTTTCATAATACTATTTTGGATAACTATTGTTGGTATACATATGATTGTCGAACTTAATTTTTTGTTGTAGTCTCCATTGGATGCTCTTGGTAATATCTCCTTCAACTCACACAATATACCATTTTGATTCTATGCGTCAAGAACCACCCCGAGGCTTACTAATCAAAAGCATATTGAATAGGTATTGTTTTATTTTCATTTCCTTTTGTTCTTTATTAACATCATAACATTGTAACTATTATAATATGTGGTATTGTAGTGTGATGAAAAGATTACGTGGACGTGGTCCAAGAAGAGCCACACTTCCTCAATGGAAATCAGTGAAGGTAAATGATTTTGATTGTCCTATCTTTAAGTTATTAGTTTCCCTAATTTTATTGAACGTCGTGTTGAGAATTATTTTTTTGAAATAATTTTGAATTTAGTGCGCACAACAACAAGATGGAGTTGCTTGCGGCTATTACGTGATGAGGTTTATGTTCGATATTTGTTGCACGGAAGTTGTTGATCTTGAGAAGGTTCGTAACATTCCCTCCCCATATAAACTACGACTTAGTTTCATCCTAATTAGTCCTTAAACAACTTATTAGACTCATCTATTCAAGCTATTTTAGTTAAAAATTCCTAATTAATATGTAGGTACCTTGTATATATCCTATACACCTATCAACTATTAGAATAATACCTGTACTATGTCCCTTATGAGTTATGATCATGAATCCTACCACATCATAATTCATAATATTCAATTTGGATTAGTATGACCCTCGATTTGCATCATTATTGATAACCAAAATACGTCATATTCTTAATGATTGGGTTTAACCTCACATAAGAGCAACCAATGGCCATGCATTTATTCCTGCACATGCGAAAATAGTTAGAAGAATGGTCCACAACTACAAAGTTCTATCTATTTGCCAGCTTCACCTGTGTTTCACACTTAGCTTCATGACAAAATAAGATTCAGAAAAGGGTGAAAAGAGACGAGAAACAAGAACAATTATATGTTCAATAATGGTTATTTTTAACATAAGGTCCAAACAATCTTTTGCGTATTTGTATTTTTAGGTCAATTTCATTAATGCTCTTGTTAGTCTTGGACGAACACTTAAGCAACTACAAGAGGGGGGGTGAATTGTAGTTGGAGAGATTTTCAAACTTTTTGCGGAAATAAACGAATGATTGAATAAGAGAGAAATAATTGCATGAAATAAGAAATAACTAGGAACACGAGATTTTTACAAGGAAAACTTCCTAGGCTCAATAGGAAGAAAAACCTTGACCACGAG
Organism: Beta vulgaris subsp. vulgaris; assembly: GCF_026745355.1. NCBI lineage: Eukaryota > Viridiplantae > Streptophyta > Magnoliopsida > Caryophyllales > Amaranthaceae > Beta > Beta vulgaris. Next base: position 23,244,066 of record NC_079206.1, read on the forward strand.
GGATTTTGACTCAATTCTCTTTAATAACTTTTAGGCCAAAAGACTCTCTTTTGTACAACCTAAACTTGGACCAACTCTGTTCCTCTAGGAACTTGTTCCCTGTCAGCCTGTTCCCCCTGAACAGTTGACTTCTCCCTTGACTTCACTCAAAGTCTTTTCTCTTTCTCTTTTTCTCTCAAAATGATTACAGACTTAGATTCACTCAACCCAATCTATAATACATCAATTTCTAAGAAGAAGAAAACCGAATGTACTTTCACTAAGAATATTACATAAAATTCTGAAAGTATATTTAATAAGATCATTACAAAACTCTATTTGTAGGGACCTTTCTTCTCGAGTTCTTCTCCACGATCTTCTCCAAGATCTTCTCCATTATCACACGTAGTTTCAGCCACTTCTCCACAATATGTCCATTGTGATAATTCCGTTGGCAGTTGGGCTTCCTTAAACTTAGCCACTTCTCCACATTCACACGCCTTATAAATAGATTAGTTGTTGTGGTTCCTAAAATGTAGGAGCTACCTTAACGATCTATTTTTAAGCGCATGCTTAGGTTAGTGTTTGGCGGCTCCTAGATTGTAGGAAAACCAAAGATGCTGCACACACTAACTAAACAAAATATTATGAAAACTTAATATATTAAATTTGTTACCTCCATAATATTAACTGAATATCACAAATAAGGTATAAACAACTTAATCTTGATTAAACTCCTAATCAATTCTTCAGAAGTTATTTAACATGTTATTCGTGAAATCTAAAGATAAATAAACTAATTAAAACTAAAAGAATAAATCTAACAAAATAAGATAAACAAAACAGGAAAAATAAATCTAAGACATATGAAATTACTTCTAACAAAATAAACTAAAAACCGGACTTAATAAACTAAAATCACGTAAACTGTAATTATATGTCATTATCAAAATAGTGAAATAACAGCTCTTTTTTACATTGCCTCTATTCAAGCTTACATGAAGAAAACAAAAGAACATGGCTAACAAAGAGACAACTTCCAGATTAAACTCGTCTCCACTAATCAGAAAGACCTGTAAATTTTCTTTTGCTTTGAGTTTACTATTGACCCAATGGTTCACATTCTCTGGTGTTTATCAGTATGGCATACAAGTAGTTCACGCACTATTAAAGATTATTATTCTAGAGTTATATACTTTTTTATTTTATGGTTGTTTCTTCTGGTTGAGCATCAGCAAATTTGCAGTCAAAAGTTTGTAAATAAGATTGGAATGCTCATCCCTTCAACCCCCCCCCCCCCCCCCCCCCCCCCCCTACGGCCCTACCCCAGAAAAAAAAAAAGGCCCAGATTTTGTGGAAAAGTGACTTCATATGCTTATTCAGTTCAAGTTTACGAAGAAGAGGGCCAACAATATATGTAAGCCAAGTGATATATGTCCAAGTTACTTTAGGGGTAAAGACCTTTCATACTAGGATACCGTCCCACTCAAGCAAGTTATAAAAATGGTACGAACAGATACATTTGAAGTAAACTCGCCTCTTACCTGAACTTATTCAATGGTTGCTGGCTTGCTGCTAAACCCTTTTGGTTTCTTTGTACATCTTTTGAAATTCTGCCCTGTACATTTTAGAAAGTTACTGCCTAGTGGGGTTTGATGACCCCATGACCTCAAAATCACGAGGAACATCCCTGACCCTTGACACTAGGCCACATCATATTTGGTGCTGTAGAAATTACATGGAAACTAAAGGATATCCATGGAAGAAAAAAAAATTAATAAATTTATCTGTCATATATGTAAGAAGTATTCCCGTCAATTGTGACTTTTTCTAACTCATTACATATGTAGGGCGCATAGTTATACTTATCAAACATTGGCAAGAAATACCATAATAAAACAGCCATATGTAAGTTCTTACCTGTATAGAATTTCAGTAATGATATAAGAGAGAGAGAAAGAAAGGTTTAGAGAGAAGAATAAATTCTATTCATATCTCAGTTTATGATCTTACAAAACTCTATTACAGCTAAGATGACAGCTTATATAGAGAGATATTACAAGAAGTTATAACCAACTTAACTAACTTGTAACAAACTTATAACTTATAACCACCTATACTCCTATACTCCCCCTTCAAGCTGGACCTTAGAAATGAGTCCAAGCTTGGCAGATAAAAGCTGATGTTGAGTAGATGCAAGTGGTTTGGTTAACAAATCTGCTAACTGATTAGCACTAGAGACATGAGCAGTTTGTATAAAGCCTTCTTCTACCTGCTCCCTGATGTAATGCATATCCCTTTTTATGTGCTTAGTTTTCTCATGAAACATAGGGTTATGAGCAAGGTGTTGAGCAGAAGTATTATCATAATAGAGAGTGATAGGTAGAGAGATTGAGACTTGAAGATCTTTTAAGAGACCCTGGAGCCAAACAAGTTCACTGGCAGTGGCAGACAAGCTTCTGTATTCAGCTTCAGCTGAAGATTTGCTAACACTTGATTGCTTCTTGGTTTTCCATGAGATGAGATTGGTGCCAAGAAAAATAGCATAAGAGCTCAGGGATCTACTACTGAATTGGCACGAACTCCAGTCAGAATCACTATATGCTGTGATTATAAAATCAATATCTGAATTATACCATAAACCAGTATCAAGAGTACCCTTTAAGTACTTAACCAAATGTAATGCTGCTTTGAGATGTGGAACCCTTGGTGAATTCATAAATTGGCTCAGATGTTGTACAGAGTAAGATAGATCTGGCCTAGTAATCCCCAAGTAAAGCAATCTTCCTACTAGCCTCCTATATACATCAGGTTCAGGTAACAAGTCACCCACATCAGTTGATAATTTTAATCCACAAGATAAAGGAGCAGCAGCAAGAGTGCAGTCTTGCATCTCAACATCTTCAAGAATGTCTTTAATGTATTTTCTTTGAGAAAGGAAAATACCTTTATCAGTTCTACAAATTTCAATGCCAAGAAAGTAATTAAGATCACCAATGTCCTTTATAGTGAAAGCTTGATCCAAAGCCTGCTTCACTACTGTTATTTGAGAAGAAGAAGTACCAGTGATCAAAATATCATCAACATAGACCAGTAGAACTAAGAATTCACCATCTTTACTCCTAGTATATAGAGAGTAATCTTGTTTTGATTGCACAAAAGCCAAACTCTTCAAAAACTTACAAAGCTCTTTGTTCCATTGTCTTGAAGCTTGCTTCAAGCCATATAATGACCTCTTGAGTCTACAAACTTCATCTGATTTAGCTTTCTTATAGCCAGCAGGAGGAAACATATAGACTTCTTCATCTAGAAACCCATGCAAAAATGCATTATTCACATCTAATTGGCAAATAGGCCACTGCCTAACAGCTGCAAGAGAGATCACTGTTCTAACTGTTGCCAATTTTGCAACAGGAGAGAAAGTTTGATTGAAATCTTGCCCCTCAATTTGTTGATAGCCAATAGCAACCAACCTTGCCTTATATCTGTCAATAGTACCATCTGGGTGCAACTTAGTTTTAAAAACCCATTTAGAACCTATAGCCCTTTTTCCAGCAGGTAAAGGTGTAAGTTCCCAAGTGTTATTGCTCTCAAGAGCAAGAAGTTCTTTATCCATAGCTATGATCCAATTAGGATCATTTTTAGCTTGATTTTATGTTTTAGGTTCCACAATCTGAGCTGAGTTAACAGCAAAGGAAAGAGAAGTGGTTTCAGAAGAAGATTTATTTGTGTGTGGTATGTAACCACCAACAAAATCAGTAAGGGTAGTGGAAGGTTTTATGATTCTAGAAGATTTTCTGATATGAGAAGTAAGAGAAGGTTTAATAGGATAATGAGGAACAAGAACTGAATCTGAAGCAGTAATAGGAATATTAGACTCAGTACTTGCAGAATTTTGTAAGGTAGAAACATGATTTTCAGAATTATGAGAATTAGGAGTATTTGAAATGTGAGTAAGAGATTTAGGATTGGAAGTAGAAGGAGACAAGAAATTAGGAATTTGAGAATCAGTAATATTTTGTTCTTGAGATACAGAAGGTTCAGATTCATCATCAAAGTGAACCATGGTTTTAGTATTGACAGAAGAATCAGAATTACAAATGTTAGCAATTTTGTAAGGAAATATTGATTCAAAGAAGATTACATCTCTTGAAATAAATGTTGTGTGAGAATCAAGATCATATAATTTAAAGGCTTTTTGTCCACAAGGATAACCAAGAAAGATGCATCTTCTTGCTCTAGAGTCAAATTTGTCTCTCTTAAGTTGCACATTGTAAGCAAAACAAAGAGAGCCAAATACTCTTAATTCAGAATAAGAGGGAAGTTTTTGAAACAATACCTCATATGGTGATTTCCACTTTAGAACTTTAGTAGGAAGTTTGTTTACCAAGTAAGTGGCTGTCAAAAGACAGTCACCCCAAAACTTCTTAGGCAATGAAGCATGAAATCTCAATGCTCGAGCTATTTCAAGCAAGTACCTATGTCTCCTTTCCACCCTGTCATTCTGCTGTGGAACATAGGGAACACTTTTCTGATGCAATATACCCCTGCTAGCAAACATGTCTGTACAAGCTTCTTTAATCAATTCAGTCCCATTATCTGATCTTATACACTTGACCAATTTATTGAATTGAGTATGTACCATATCCAAGAAATAACTCACAGTTTTCTCAACTTGCATCTTGTTGTGTAATAAAAATGTCCATGTGACCCTACTATGATCATCAAGCAATGTTAAGAAATAAGAAGCACCATTTAAAGCTCTTATTCTATATGGACCCCAGAGATCTATGTGGATCAAATCAAAACAACTATCAGCCCTATTAACACTAATAGGAAATGGAAATTTATGTTGTTTTGAATTGAAACAAATTCCACAATTGTATTCATGTAAACCATCACATTTACAGTAAGGGATATGTTACATTTTTTAGAGAGAGGCATGACCAAGCCTAGCATGCATCAAATCCAATGTGTGTCTACTTCCATTCTTATTCTGAGTTATACTAGTAGCAGTTTTATTTGGCAACATACAAACCACATCATCAATTTTACTATCACTATATACATCCTTTACCACTGTATTACAGACAACAGTGTCACCTTGCATCTGTCTTTGAGCAATCTTCAGGCTCTTGCATCTATCAAAGTAATATAAACCATGTTCTCTTGTACCAGCACCAAGAACAATTGATTTATTGAGGTCCTGGAAATAACAGCCAGTACTTGTAAATTGCACTGAAATGTTATTTTGTTCAATCAATCTACCAATAGATAATAGATTGTGCTTGAATTCCTTAATCAACATAACATCTTTTAACACCAATGTATCACTCAAATTCACATCACCAATAATTTCCACACTCTTCCAGCTTCCATCAGGTAATCCCACTTTCACAGGTAGATTAAGTCTTCTTTTATTCATTAACCAACTATCATTATATGTCATATGATCACACGCACCAGAATCTACTATCCATAGACAATCTTCATTTAATTTATTCATATGACAATTAAAAGAATATGACATAATACCTGCAAAATTGGCTAAAGAATGATTGTTCTTGATATCACCACCAGATTGTGTTTGTTTCCCTTTCATAGCTCTCATAACTTCTTGACAAATGGCATTTAACATGTCTGTATTCAGGCTAGTGTCTTCAGTGGAATCAGCAAGAGGTTCATCAGCATAATAATTGTTTTCAGTATGAACATTAGCCACCAGTCTACTCTTACTCCCAACAGCACCATTATGACCTTCCTTTGCAGCTTTAATGGCATTGTACCATTCAGGATAACTAATGATCTTGAAGCATTGATCAATGGTATGTCCTTTACCTTTACAGTGAGTACACTGTTTATGCATCTTGTCCTTTTTCTCATCTCTCCAATCTCTTCTTCCTTGATTATTCCTTGGATTATTTCTATAAACCTGTGCTGCTAAAGCATTGCTTTCAATAACAACACCACTAACTTCCTTCTGTTTTTCAATTTCCTGAGCAATTGAAAATACTCTATTAATGCTTGGTAAAGGATCCATAGATAACACATTCGTTACTGTATTATCAAATCCACTAGTTAATCCAAGCAAGAACTTCATCATTTTATCCTCATCTTCAAATTCAGCAACCTTCTTGAGAAAATTACAACTACAATTCTTCAAAACACCACAAGAACAAGAAGGAAAGACACGTAAACATTGCATCTCATCCCAAAGTTTCTTCAATTTTCCATAATATGACACTATAGTCATATTTTCTTGTTTCAAATTGTCTATCTCCTTCTTTAATTGGTAAACTAATGGTCCATTAGTTTGACCAAATCTTTCGTTTAATTCTTTCCAAAGATCTACAACAGATTCAATATATCCAAAATCATCAGCCAATTCTGAGCTCATAGAACTTAATATCCAACTTACCACCATAAAATCTGCACGTTTCCATTTCTGATAATCCTTGCTTACTACATCAGGTTTTACAATCTCACCATTGATAAAACCTTCTTTATTTTTGGCAATTAATCCTCGTTTCACATTTCTACGCCATCTTACAAAATTTGTTCCAGAAAATACCGTAGAAACAAGTGATGAAGTTGGATTATCAGATGTTACAATGAAATAAGGATCAGATATACCTCCATCATTTGATTGCTGATTTTTGCTCAAAACACCTCCATTAGTTGCAGATTCTTCAGACATATTTCAAGATTTTATGAAAATCCTAATATGATTCAGTTTAATTGTAAGAAATTTCACAATTGCTTTCACAGTTTGCAAGATTGCAAAAAATCTTTACAAACATAATCAAGAAACAAAAGAAAAAAAAAAATTCAATCTCAGAGAGAGATTCCTTGCTCTGATACCATATAGAATTTCAGTAATGATATAAGAGAGAGAGAAAGAAAGGTTTAGAGAGAAGAATAAATTATATTCATATCTCAGTTTATGATCTTACAAAACTCTATTACAGCTAAGATGACAGCTTATATAGAGAGATATTACAAGAAGTTATAACCAACTTAACTAACTTGTAACAAACTTATAACTTATAACCACCTATACTCCTGTAACCTGTAAGTCCCTGCAAACATTTGTCGCTGTCTCAATAGAATCAAGTTCTACAAATCCAAAGCCCGTTGAAAGATTCTTCCCATTTTTCAAGTGCTTTTTTATCTGGAGGGAGGGAAAGTAAAGTTGAGCGCCATAAGCTAAGACACAAGTAAAAAAAAAGCATGTAAACTGTCACACTGTGATGTACTCACTTTGACACTTAATTATTTTTTATCCTTCCTTCTTTCATATTTTCGCTGATATGCTATGGTATGCTATATATAATTGTATTTTATTTGATCTTAATTATTAGGTTTATAACACACCAAGGGATGAGTCATTTACTGTTGAGGAAATCAATGAAGTTCGAGACAAGTTTGCTTCCTTTGTTACCGATTGTTGTCTATGAATTTAATTTCTAAATACGTTGTAAACGGGTACCTTAAATCTACGGTAATGTTTTGTAACTCAATTCTACATTTTATATAATAATAGTACGTTTTTTAATTTTGAATGTTTATTTGTTGGATTTTGAATTTCATGTGCACTTTTTTGTATCATTGTACATATTATGTTGGTGATATATGAGGGGCAAGAGGAGGTTAAGTATGGTGGTGAAAATGAGGCTGCAGGCTAGGTAAATGGGTTTTGTAAAATGTTGCAGCTAGCGTTCTATATTGTAATATATACTCTAGGACGTTAATAATATAACTAGCGCTGGTTTTTTTTAAAAAAAAGAAATACAACAAGTGCTTCGGTTGATAAAAAACAAACGGAGCACATGAAGCACCAGTGCTTCGGTTGTCTCCTATCAACCGGAGCACTTGAATTATTCTAAGCACAAAACATCATCAAGTGCTTTGGTTATTTGTGCAACCGGAGCACTTGTAAAATTAAGTGCTCCGGTCTTCAACCGGAGCACTTGAAAAATGCTCAAGTACTCGTATGGGGTCTGCTACGGGTGAAATACGGAGCACTTGTAGCATTTTTAACCAGAGCACTTGATGTTTTTTCCACTAGTGCAAGTTCCTATGTAGAGGCTGCATCAGATCCTAATTGGGTTTAGGCCATGGAGAAAGAAATTAATTTATTAGCTTTTAATAAAACTTGGGAAGTTGTGGATTTGCCTAGTGGTAAAAAAGCCTATTGGCTGCAAATGGGTCTACAAGATAAAGCTTAAAGCAGATGGTACTCTTGAGAGGTATAAGGCTAGGCTTGTAGCAAAGGGTTATACTCAACAATATGGATTAAATTTTCAAAAACATTTTCTCCAATTATCAAAATGGCTATTAAGCTTTAATTGCCATGGCAGCTTTTAAGAAGCGGGATTTGTCGCAACTTGATGTTAATAATGCTTTCTTGCATGGAGAGCTCCATGAAGAAGTTTTTATGAAGATGCCAGATGGAATTCCCAATCCTAAACATCAAGTTGTTTGCTTAAGAAATCTTCATATGGACTTAAGCAAGCAAGTAGGCAATGGTTTGCCAAATTAGCTAGTGAATACAGCTTCAAGGCTTCACACAATAAAAGAATATTATTCTTTGTTTCTTAAAAGGCAAAACTCTCACCTCATAGTGGTTGTTGTCTATGTTGATGATGCAATCTTGACTGGTACTGACCCTACATCTATCAACACTCTTAAGCTACATCTTGATCAGGTTTTTAGCATCAAAGATTTGCGCAAACTCGGCTATTTTCTTGGAATTGATATTGGTCCAACTGAAGGTATTGCTCTTACTCAAAAGAAGTTCACTAAGGAACTTCTCATTGTTGCTGACATTGTTACTCCTAAACAAGTATCTACTCCTCTCCTTCTTCATCTTAAGTTGAGTGATGATCAAGGTGACCTATACTCAGATGTTGCTCATGTTAGACGTCTTGGAAGAAAGTTAAACTTTCTCACTAATACAAGACTTGATTTAAGTGAATTACATTATCCAGACTTTATATATGCATTCTCCTACAGTCTTGCATTACAAAGCCTTGCTACATGCTCTAACTATGTTGATTGTACATCAGGACAAGGAATTCTTCTAAGGGCCTCAGATACACTATCTTTGCAAGCTTTTTTCTACTAGTGAATGGGGTGGATGCTCAGATACAAGAAGATCTATCTCAAGGTATCTTCTTCTCTTAGGTCAGTCTCCTATAAATTGGAAAAGCAAGAAGCAAAGCACAATCTCAAGGTCTTCATCAGAGGCTGAGTATGGATCCCTTGCTTCAACTGATCTTGAGGTGACATGGATGGTCAGATTATTAGAAGAGCTAGGTGTGGTTGATTTAAAGTCAGTCACCTTGCATTGTGACATCCAAAGTGCCCTTCATATAGCTAGGAACTCTGTGTTCCATAAAAGAACAAAGCACATTTACATAGACTGTCATTTTACAAGAGACAAGGTATTAGAGGGCCTGATTCGACTAGTTTGTCTACCTACTTATGCTCAGTTGGCTAATATTTTCACAAAGATTCTACCTTCTCAGTATCATAGCTTAATGTCCAAGCTTGGCATGCTACATACCCTGTCTAGCTTGAGGGGGTAATGGAATTAATAAAGCAACTACAAATACACCACAATCTACTGTACTTTATGTTCTACCGTAGATATTTTGTTATAAAAATTAGTTATTACAAGCACGTGTATAACTAATTACATATACATATGTTGTAATACCCTCATTGAAACTCATTCAGAAATATTAAACATATTACAATATTCTCTCTATTCTCTCTATATACTCTTGTTCTATGGATTCCTAATCTTCTTTAGCTGCAAACCATGAATGATAACAAATTATAAGGATCTTTGTAATGTGGTAACTTAAATCTGGTTGCATTGATCAACAAAAAAAAAAAAAGATAGTATACACTATAGTTTTATCAGAACAAAATATCATGATCATAACTCGTACTATTGGTCAAGGACATTCAATAATACTACAACACAGTATCGCTTGTTCGTCTGTTCTTACAGATCCAGCACCTCAGACATCATCGATATTATTTTGTAAATGATAGCAGCTTCATTTTAGCATGAGATGCAGTTGTAAAGAATTTTTCTATTAATCCACGACCTGGTTTCTCCATAGTAGAAAGCAACCATTCATAATCTGAAAATGCATCATCAGACAGTGGCTCCAAAAATTCGCAGTTATTTAAGATTTCCGGCGGTGGAACTCCAGAAATCAGGTTGGTGACCAGCTTTGGGGCACCCTTGAGAAGAATTTGAGAAGGTACATCTTCTAATGCAGAAGGCAATGCACCAGGAAACACCCCTTGCTTGAAGGGAAGCTCCCTAGCAGGTTGTAGGCAGAAGTCTAACCACTGATGAATTAGCGGCGATGGCCCTCTGATTCGCCCTCCAAGATTTTCTGTTGGTGGGCATCTAGTTGTAGCTGGAACAGCCTACAAGGAGTTTTTTTTTTAATAACAATCAGAAGCGTTACATGGTGTTTTTTGAGACAAAAAAATACAGACTTTCCTAAAACTACACAATGCTCATAAAAATATTCAGCATTATTCAACATTCAACACTGGAATACAATGCCCACTTTCCTGTTAGCAATGTAATCAATGCAACTGTACGATGATACATAAACTACAACATTCTCGAGCTAAACTTAATATGAACGACTAATACTACCTCTGACTCAAAGAAATTGACCCTTTGGTGGCCGGACACGGTCATCAAGATTCCAGATCTAGAACCCTGGGCCATCTCCGACCACTAAAGAATTAAATCTAGGACATGGACATCCTGGTGGTTGTGATATTAGTCGGGGTGGAAGAGAAGGTGATTGTTTCCGGTAAAATGGCCGAGATTCAGACTGCAGAGAGAGAGATGCAGCTGTAGTGCTTAGAGAAGGTAGTGGTTGACGGACATCAGTGGGAAGTGGATAAGCGGATGTGGTGCTAAGAGCTCTTGGCTAAAGTCATTTTGGTTGGTGAGGGTGGAGACACAAAAGCTCGTGGCTAGGGGTTGAACAGTGATTTAATTTTTTCCAAACCAGACTACTTTGAAGAAAAAGATTCCATTCCCTAGCACCAACCAGATAATCATTTGAATTTCTTGGAGTATTTTCCAAACTCTATACCAACCAAACAGCCGCTTGATCTCCGTGCCCAAAGCTAACAGCAAGACTATTTTGGGAGAGGGAGTGATCATAAAAAGAACAAAAGAAAAAAGATGGAAGAGGAGGATTGACAAAAGTCCTTTTCTCTTTAGCTGAATCTGTAGGGGAATATACTTATCGAAGTTGGACATCAGAACTACAGTTGTACATGGCAATGTCATTAGAACATTGTTATCTATGTTACCTAAGGAGGCAAGCAGGGACATTACGCTGCAGAGACTTGAAAAAAAGTGGGGTTAGAAAATAAATCACTAAAAGATATTTACTCAAAACCAAATAACCACAATCATTACTCCAACTGATTACCCCTTACTTCCTTAGCCAGTTGTACAACTGTAGCATCCATCTACAAGCATTTGATCACCATACATAAAGTACGGAGTCTGGTTCACTAACAACACAATGTCACATTACTAATAGAATTCACTGAATCATACCCACAGGTCCGCCCATAAACTGGCTCCTGACTTCGGAGCAATAACTGCAACATTTGACATTCGCTTGGCAGCGGGAAGAATGTCATTACTCCATCCTACCGCCACCCAAGCATCACCAACACTAAATGCCTTGAGATAGTTCCCACTGTCAAATAATAAGACCTGCATAATACAAGCCATTCAACATGCAGGTTATTATGCAATTAGGATGCATAAATTACATACACAAAAGAGAGAATGCGCAAACAATGGTATTATCAAACAGGGATACTCATGTTCAATAACACATCAAAAGGGTAAATTTAAAATAGCCATGTTTCATGATACTAGAATGAAGTAGGAGATGACATGCCAATTAATTGAGAAGAAGAGAAAATTTCAATTAATGTAATATAGGTCACACAGACAGCTTTAAATTTAGTCCTATAACAATCTTACAGGTCAAAAGTAACATCAGCCTCAAACAATTTTAGCAGCAGTTAAGGACAGTTTAACAATAGATATATGTATATCACCTAGGATAGTTCTTTTTGAGTTTTTGGGGGTTGGGGAGTATGTAGCTTTATTTACATCCTCCTACAATTGCAAAGAGGTTGATTTTTAGTTATATCAATCTGAAAGTTAACAAACTCGTCAGCAAATTAGCAGCAGTTTAAGGTCGTTAAGGACATTTAAAAAAAGATATAATTTTAATCCATAAGTGATCCAAAGTTGAACAATTACCAGAAAAGACTGTCGAATTTAGCGGAAATAGAACTGCAGCCTTACCCATGTATTCTTAAAGACATTAAGAGCCACTTTCAACCTCAAGCTACCTTTTAAGAACTGCTCCTAAGAAGCAACTTTTCAATTCCATCCAACATGAACTCTGAATAATTTAAGCCAAAACTGCCTATTCTTCAGCAAACATAACTACTGGTATTGTATTACCAAGACAAGTGAATAGCTTTATTACCAACGAACCTCTTTAGTCTGATACCTGTTTTGCAAGTCGAGCAAGGTTCTCTTGTACAGCACTTATTCCACCAGGAACCTCTTTGTTGATGTCACTGGTATTGTATGACGCTCCCATATACTTCAACACAGCTCCAATAACCTCTCTCGGTGAATCTACCATCGAAATCCTTCCTGCAAGCTCGGGACGCCATAAATCTTTCCAGTCCTGCAGTGGTGTTCACCAGAAAGTAACTATTGAGTATGCATATATATTGGGTATTGATCTGATGAAAATAGCAGGTGAATCAAGTATAGTTTTGTCAATACCCAGTGAAGGTCAATAAGTGTACAAACAACTTATGTATGCATGGCAATCCAGTCAGTGCACAAACATTATTACAAGTATTAGAATTTAGAGTAACACTGGAAACACTAAGAATACATACAGAATGTAGAAGCAAAATCGCTTTGGATTAGTAAAAATATCTCACTCATCCCCGCCTTCCTGGGAAAAGATGGAGGTGGGGAGAGAGAAGGAAATAGAAGGCACCTATAATTCAAATTAGAAATACATATGCTAGGTGATAAAGAGCATAATCTATACTAATATATTAAAAGACGTTCCTAAGCAAGCAACTACGCCACATGGCACTATCCCTTAGAATGTTTATTTTATATAAACACGCATACAATAAAAAACATGGCACTATCCCTTGGAATGTTTATTTTATATAAACACGCATACAATAAAAAAAAAAGAAATAGAAAATGCATCTTATAAGATTTGATCCCTTGACCTCAAGTTTATACACTAAAGTCTTAACCACCAGACTAAGTAATGTTTGGTGTTATATTCATAAAGTAAAATGTTAATAAATGAATATTATAATTACGGGCATATTGAAAAAAGGAGTTAAATATGGAATATTTATACAGCAGCATGCATAAGTAGATACTAATCTCAATAGTAATGAGCCTTTTGGGGGGGGGGGGGAGAGAGAGATATTTGCAATTAATGACTGGAAGCTAAGCTTGGGAGCAGAGACAAGAGACATTGTATTGGGTTGGGGTCTGATGGTCTGTATGAGAAGAAATTTAATGAGATATTATGGCAGGGCATGTGTATGAAATCTTTTGCATGTCTTGAATCAACATAAATTATGTTATCAAGCTTAGAAACCGTATATACAGCAATATCAAATCAGGTATTGATGGAAGAAAGCTAACATTCATCTAAAAATATCGAAACCTTATGTTTTTTTTTTTTCTTTTCTCTTTTCTACAAAGCAAAGCCTTGAGAAAATAACCTCTACTGGAGCCAGTCCAAGCTTCTCAAATTTGCTCTTCTTGTATGCTATTACCATGCTTCCCCATCGATATGGAACAGCCCATATTTTAGCCTCAGGATCAATCTTCCCTTTGCTATTCCTACGTAAATAAACCTGAGATTACGTCAGTGAAAATCTGCAATGACAACATGAGCAGCCAATATATCTGTGCACAAATTTCATCTCAAGATTGAAATATGTCACAAAACAAATAATCCAGATTTGAAAGGCAATCATAAGCATGCAACTGGTCACGTTGCCGACCAGCATGGAGTAGAGAAAGATGTAATTTTTCCGGCAAGCTGCTTTCAGTAATAAATGATCACTTGACTCAGTACTATTAGCAATTACAGATAAGGCAACAGAGAATAAAGAAGAAATAAATACTCAAGCAAAGAATTATAATTCTGAGCAGCACACCTCCCGCAAAAAGGTTAGAAGGACAAAAACTTCGACCAAAAATCCTTATGTCTGCCTTAAGTTAAATTGGATGCAAGTAAAATACTTATGTATCAGACAAAATCTTCACACTAGTTGGCTACAAGTAATCAAGTAAATGACTTTAATTTCCTGCAGGATACACCCAATTTCTTCAAAAGCAGTAGCATTCACAAATAAGATAAATGTTCAGTAGCAAGGGAATCTAAGATTGTAGAAGTCCATCAACTCAAAATAAGACCTTTGCCAAAGTATACTCATCTCTATATTATTTGTTTAATCATTTCCTCTCTTTTTGTCCAAAATCATAGGAAGAGAAAAAAGAACAAGCCTGAAAAGACATTGCAAATAGTGCATCATGGTAATTCTAGATGCGAAAATTATTTGGAAAGGTAAAAACTGCATTACTCAAACAAAGAACAAGCAATGAATGTAAAGAGCATGAAGACAACATATAATTCTCTTTCAAGATTTTGGAAAACAATGCAACCACAGAATTCCAGATAAAGCATGCCATTACCTTCCATTTTTCAGTTAGACCCTTTATCCAATCATGGTCTTCTGCCATTTCCATTGGCTCGATTATAGACTTGCCAATCATGAGATCAAGCCACGAGTCACCAATAGTCACGAGATCAGCGGTGATAGCAGATTTTGGGGAAGCATTGATTTTGCTTGAGGACATTGAAAGTTCACAAAATATATCTTCAAGAGTTCCACGGAACTGCACACTTAACTTTAACCTCCTTCCTTGTGATTGAATAAAATCCTACACATTAGAAGATGTTTGGTAAGTAATCTACTGAATTTACCACTGGAGGGAGGGGGTGCATCGATGCAGCAAGTGCAGCCAGACTACAAAACAAACTGTCAGACCTTGATCCAGGCAGGTGGTACAGAGCCTTGTAGAGCAACAACTCTTAAAGGGACAGTTAAAGCATATGTTTTGGATTTCCAACTTTCAAATGCTTCACACCACTGCTCATCATCCACATTATCCACATCTTTTCCTGAAACATTATCTGGATGCAAATCCAATGACAAGCCTGTCAATATACCAGTGGAAACATTTCATACAGAAAAAATTTATGATTGTATGTATGACTATATACTTTAAACTATGATGCAACAAAAGATGGGAAAACAAAGAAGAAAACGGAGAAAAACCATGTCCAACATGTAAACAAAAGGTTACATTCTTATATTCTACCACATAGACTAACCTTTGTTTAGCAATACGATATTAACATCATCTCTCCATGCTATCTAAAAACTAACTCGCAGAAGGCATCACATAACCTGCGACTTCTATGTAACTGTAATTGTAGTGTCCATATTTCATCAAGTAATTAATTTTTATCTTAACCAATGTAACAGTAAAATAATAGATAGTGTAACCATAATGTCAATGGCAAAACAAAATGTGCACCCCATTTGTTATTCCTGCCGCACCAAAAAAGTAACAAAAATATCAAAAGCAAATTCATCCAAATAAACAAATAAGGATAGAATTCAAGTTGTGCTAAAGCTTCTATGTCTTGTTCATCAATTATTATATCATCATGCGAGTCAGATAACAAAAGAACACAGTAGTATATGTGTTAAACATAATTACAAGGGTAATCCAGGAAAGAAAAAGCACCTTCAGCAATACTTTCCTCCTGAGTTGACCGACATCCAGCAGCATCAACAGCAGCAAGTGCAGTAGATTTCGTATTAGATAATGAGAAGGTGAAGATGCCAAGCGCGACTAATAATAAGGAAGAGGCAGAAGCCTCAACAAATCCTAGAGGCAGTTGAAGCCACAAGCAATTTTCGAAGGAGGATGACGCTGACGTATGCACATCAGGTCGATGACTTGCTGAAGTTTTTAGCCTAGATAAGCTAAGACTAATATGAGGAAAGACAATAAGAGGCCGATAGCAAGTAGATAACGGCCATAGATGGTTCGGATTTGAGAAATGGACAGCTGGGTCAGGTGGACAACTCAATGGTGGCAGTAAGTTCATTCTTGAACCAGCAGGTAACTTCTGAACACAGCCATTTGGGGTTAAGGCCATCAAATACAACACAACTCATCAAAGAATTGCAATGCACAGCTGGTTGGTCTAAACACAAAATCCTAACATTCTCTGCAAGAAGAGAGACAAACAAGAAAATAAATCGAACACCCATAAAAAACAAAACTTTGAAGTTCCAATTTTCATCAATTAAACAACCATGTACAATTAGATTCTTACACCCCACAGAACAAGGAATTCCATTATCTTATCATCTTCACACCCAAATATAAATTCATACAGATATCAAATATTGAAGAACCCACATTTAAATCCGTAAATCAAAGAAAAAAAAAGAGCAAAAAAGCATCAGACATTGGATAAACTAAAGATATGCTCTCTAATTCTTTGTTACACTTCATTCTCTTCCTTCTAGTTTCTCATGAAATACTAATATGAAGCACAACTGACAAACAAAAAGATGTTGCTTTTTAACTCACACTTTGAGAATAAAGAAAATTTCATAGTATTCCAGAAAAGAATTGAAATTTCATTTTTGATTGCTAAGAAAGAAAAAGGACACATAAAAACGGATACCCAGATAAAGAAAGTATTGGGTTGTTCTATTGCTTACATTAAAAGAAAGAAAGGAGCAGGAAGAAGATATGAGGCCACACTTTGCTGAAATGAGGGAGTTAAACAGTGCTTCAATCTCCAAGTTTTCACTAACAATGTGCAATATTAAAGCATTCAAATTGGATTGAGAGCTTCAATGGTTTACTGACTCTACACAATTAATCAGAAATTTGAGGGGGGGGGGGGGGGGGGGGGGGGGGGGGGATTAACTTACTAGTTAGGCAAAATGTTGTTTTATATTCTGACCGTCAATTCAAATAGATAAACTAGTATTAGAAAAATATAAACTAGTATTAGTAGTGTATAGCTAGTCTCTCATGGAAGGAGAGGTGCTAGCTCACTATAATACCATCCTAAATTTTAGGGTATTATTCAGGATTCGAATTCTCATTCTACTAATATATTGGAATATTTACCTTGTATTCAACTTGTAAGCTGATGTGTTCTGTATGCTAATAGCGTAGTAAGGGTTGGTCTTCGAACCAATTATCTTTCCTAGTAAAAAAAAAAGCCTCGTGTGTGATGCATCATCCTAACAAAATGTTGGGGAATTTACTATTGGGTTATTTAGGATTTTACCTAGCCTTTAAGTTGGTGTGCTCCTGCAGGCTGGTAACCTAGTAGTGGTTGGTATTCGGGCCAATTATCTTTCCTAATAAAAAAAACTTGTGTGTGATGCCCCAATTTATTACTTTAATTTTTGAGCTTATATTTATTTCAAATCAGTTTGTTATACACATTTATATTTCAAGTTTATGTTGCCACATGTAACCTTCATTTTGTATGGTAAGATTTGAACATGCAACATATAAGTTGTAAGTAGAAGTCTTACCACCAAGTAGTACTTGGTCTAGTGGTTTGATTTCTATCTCACAACCTTAAGTTTGTGAGATTAAACCCCGCTAGAGGCACTTTGGGGGTGGGGATTTTCCCTTACTATTATCCCCTACTCCTAAGGGGCCTTGCCTGCAAACCGGAGTCGGGTTGACCTATGCGAGACTTCGGTCTGAATTGGGCGCCTTCTTCTTACCTTAAAAAAAAAGTAGAAGTCTTACCATCTCTACTAAAGTATTAGATATGCTCTTTATTCTATATAAATATATACTATATAACTATATGTTGGGGCATTTATTTTTGGGCTATTTAGCCTTGTACCTAACCTCTGAGCTGGTATGTCCTGCAGGCTATTAGCCTAGCATGGGTTGGTCTTCGGTCCAATCATCTTTCCTAATAAAAAAAAAGCTCGTGTGTGATGCCTCAAGTTTTTACTTTTAATTTTTGTCCTTATATCTATTTCAAATTAGTTTGTTATGCATATTTATATAACAAGTTATATAGTTAGTATAGAATAAAAAGCATATCAAATACTTTAGTAGTGATGATAAGACTTATACTTTACAACTTATTTGTTGCATGTTCAAATCTTACCATACAAAATGGAGTTTACATGTGGCAACATAAACTTTATTAGGAACGTCTTTTTCTGCTAAGCTCTGGTGGAAGAGTAAGAGTCTACTTTTGTGGTAGCTTTTTATTGTAACCCTAAGTAGTGTCATTAGTAATTTACTGGTTTTCCCCCCAATTCAATCTCATAGCTATGAAGCTAGAAAATTATTATTTCGAGTGATGCAAAGTAATAAAGTACTTTCTTTGAGTGTAACTACTTCTAATCTTTTATATAGAGCCTCTTAAAAAGATTTCAATTGGATTAAGGGTTTCTCTTTCCTCCAATTCAAGTTTAAGTTGGATTGGGAGTCTAGGATTTCTCGGGTCGGTGCATTTAATGCGAGTGAGAGGTCTCTTCTTTTTTCTGAAATGGTGTGTTGTAGTAGTGTTAATTTCCCCTTTTTCAGTTTGTTAGCGATGCCAATAGGATTAACTTCATTAGATCTAGCTTTGCAGATGGAGTTTGTAAGGATTACTGATAGTTCCTTTGCATTTAATATGATGGAATTAATCATCTTGATAGATGGTGGGTAATTTGAGCCAAATCTCTTAAGTCATGTATTTGAATTTGCCTATAAAAGACAAATTCTGGTAAGACTTCTCTTCACGTACATCTCCCTCTTTCAGTCTTTCCTATTATGCTCTTTGTCTAGTATTAAATTCTTTGCTAGTCCGTTGGTATTTATTCTGGCAAAGCCTCACTCTTTTTAAGATTCAATTTTAGCTAACCCTAACCCTAAAATTTTTGAAACTTCTAGCAAACAATTATCTCCTGATGAGCAAGTTTCTTTTGAACCCATTTCCCTTAAACCCTCTATGTTCCCCCCCTATGTGCATGATCCCCCTCCCTCTCTTGTTTTCCCTGAGTCTGTTGCTCTAGATGACCTTCCTCATGTCAAGTTAAACATTGAAGAGTTGTCTAAAACCTGCTTGTTTGCCAAAATGCTATCTGCTCCTCTAGATGTGGGTACCAGTAGGACGCGTACAAAGGCTGATTGGAAGTTCCTTAATGGTGAAGTTGATTACCTAGAAATAGGTAATCATTGGTTGTTGCTCAAGTTTTATAACCCTAATGATTTCACTCTAGTTTGGAGTGAGAGGTCTGGGCATGTCCAAGGTGATCTTCTGATCCTTCAGCCTTGGAAGCCTTTTTTTAATCCTTATCTTGAAGAGATAAAGTGGATGGACTTATGGGTAAGAATTCCTTGCCTCCGCACTGAATTGCTCAATTTTGATTCAATAACAAACTTGTTAGCTGCTAATGATATATGGGCTCTTATTAAACTTGATCAAAGTTCTATCCTTAAGAATAAAATTCGCTTTGCTAGAGCATGTGTAAGGGTCAATATTCAAGGCCCTTTCCTTGAATTTGCTGAAGTATGTCGAGTTCATTGGGGATCTAGTTGATGGGTATGTTATATGGTATGATGATTTCTCCTCCGGTTGTTCTTTTTGTGGGGAGGTGGCTCCTGAAATAGATGTTTGTCCATTATTGAATTCTCCTAAGAAAAAGATTATGGTTCAGTTTCTTAAGACCCCTAAATAGAAAGTTCTTTTTCATTCAATGGCTAAGGCTACTGGGTAAGACATTCATGAGTCCACTCCTGAGTAAGCAAGAGTGGTCCATGTTAAGTCTAAGCATTTTCAAAAAGGTTTTTCAAACCCCTCTTTGCCTTCTGTCCTCTCTGGTAAGAACTAGGATGTTGTTGCTATTCTCCTCACTCCTAGGGAGAAAGGTATTGTGATCAAGGATCAAGTTTTTGGTGATCATGTTAAAGCTGCTGGTAAGCTCCCTCCCCTTCCATTCATGGGAAGGGTAAAGAAAAATTGTTAATTGTCAATCCCTTAATTTCAGATGACTCCACTAATGATGAGGAATTTGTTCTCGCACCTCTAGTCCCTCTTCATCCAATTGTGCCTTCTGTTCAAGAGATGAAAAAAGCTGGTGAGAGTTTGTCGCCCCTTTGCTCTCCTACTCCTCTGAAAGTTTACTGTCTTTCTAAGTTTGTAAGCGAGTCTCATTTGAATGCTCATAAAGGCTTTGTTGATCAATGTCTTGCTGATATTGGCACTGGTATGAATGATGATACTACTTTTCTGGTTGAGATTGATAACTTTGGTAACCTGGGTGAATCTAATTCATTAGCTGAGCATTCCTTTCACTCCTTGCATTCTGACAACTCCATTGGCAGGTAGATTGAGCAAATGGGGATGGACTCCTCTCTCCTGTTGGAGTATGTCCTACGATCAAGTGCATAACTCAAAAGTTATAAATTATTAATTATATCCAATATAGTTTGGGTAGTCATGATACTTTGCTAAGAGCCAATCTTGACTTTTAATATTAATAAACGATTAATATTTACTTCTATACTATGTCGGACCTACAGGGTCACACATAAATACATTGTTGATTAGTTAGTCTTTTTAGATTAATATTATAGGATAATGCCAATATGTTCTTTTGACCATAATAAGCTATGGGTAATATCTTGCTATATTTTGGATCAAAATCAATTATAGGGTAATTGATTGATATCAATATTAATTGATTGAGAAAGTCAATCAATTAATGGATTGATATCCTCTTAATTGAAAAAAAATCAAGTCCTTCCTTTTATATGCATACAAAGCAAAATAAATATGGATGTAGATGAGTTTGACTTACTTAACTTATTTTACAAAATTCTGGCCGTGAGATTGCAAGTGAAGAGAAAAGAGTTTCTCACAAAATATTACAAAAGTTCATACAAAATACAAAGAGTTTGTTTTGGGTTGTAGTAAACCAAGGTATAATCAACTTGTGGTGGTGAACCTTTGTAGAGAAACTTCAATTGACGTTCTTAAACATCAACGAGGCACGCTTCAAAGGTATAATTACTTCACCCCCTTTTGTAGATTCATTATAGTATTTTAGGGTGTTCGGGAATAGGTTTTGTATAAACTATTTATATTTCCGCAGTTCAAATCCTATTAGTGGTATCAGTCGCCTCCCTAATTATGCTATTTTGATCTTCAAAAATGCATATTATTTAATATTATTAGTATTAAATTTGGACTTATGAAATTGCAACATAATAATGGTTTTATGGAATTCGAATAATATTGATATAATGATATTTAATTTTCGTTTTTCAATTTATTTTATGAATAGTTAATATAACAATTTTCTGGATTGGTATCACAACTTGAGAATAGTTCTTAAGTCTGAAATGAAACTGGATGTTTTTGAAAACTCTCTCCCTGATGAACCTACCCTTCGAGCATCTGCTGAGACTCGAAAAGCATATGATACGGCAGTAGCTAGATCTCTTGATGTCACATGTTTGATGTTAGCATCCATGAATTCTGAATTGCAAACAATTTGAAAATATGGAGGCTTTTGACATCATTCATCAGCTCAGAGCTATGTTTCAGAAACAAGCAAGAATTGAGCGCTATGAAACGCTTAAGGCTATTCTGCAGTCTTGAGAACCTGTTGGTCCACACGTTCTCAAAATGATGGGTTATTTTGAGAATCTGGAACGATTAGGTGTCACTTTAGGTGATGAGCTACCAATTGACATCACTCTTCACTCCCTTCATAAGGGATATGACCAATTCGTGTTAAACTTTAACATGAATGAGTTGGAGAATACTATGAATGAGCTTCTAGGAATGCTCAAGATTGCTGAACCAAGTATCAAGGTTGCACCTAAGAATCATGTTCTTATGATTCAGAAAAAGAAAGGGGTTTTCAAGAAGAAAGGCAATAAAAAGCAATACCCTCAAAGTAAGGGTAAGGGCAAACAGGTTGTCAAAACTAAGGCTGGAGCTACTCCAGATCAAGAATGCTTTCATTGCCACAAACCAGTTCATTGGAAGAGGAATTATCCTAAGTATCTAGAGGATAAGAAGAATGGCAATATTGCTTCTACCTCAGGTATACATGTTATTGAAGTTAATCTCACTATTTCTAATTCTTGGGTATCTGATACTGGATGTGGATCTCACATTTGTACAAATGTGTAGGGACTAAAGAAAAGTAGGAGCTTGGCTCGAGGGGAAATGGACCTACGTGTTGGCAACGGAGTAAAGGTTGCAGCTTTAGCCGTAGGCACTTTTAGTTTAATAATGCCCTCTAGGCTTGTTTTGGATTTGAATAATTGTTGTTTTTTTCCAGCTATTTCTAAAAACATTATTTCTGTTTCCTGTTTGGATACAGAAGGGTTTACTTTTGAGATTAAGAATAAATGTCTTTCTTTTCAAAAGGATGGAATGTTTTATGGTAGTGCACTAGTAGAATAATTGCTTATTGTTGCGGTTTTACCCATACGCAGCAATATATAACGTAAAAGGAAAAGGAAAAATATAAAATAACCTTATTGCGGCGGTTTTGGCTGAAAATTGCAGCAATATGGTTTGAACGAAACTTTTTTTGAAAAATTTTGACTATTTGACCAAATATATTGTTGCGGTTTCTGACAAAAACCGCAGCAATATATTAAAATAATATAAAAATTTAGGAACCGCAGCAATAGGTTTTTAAAATTAATATTAAAAATTTCACTAGGGTTTTAAGCGTTCACTCTTCAGTTCTCTCTCTCCTTTCACACAGTCTTCAAAACTCTTTCTCTCTCCTCTCACGCAACCCTCTTCAGTTTTTCCTCTCGCTCTCTCCTCTCCTCCTCTCTTCCTCTCTTCCTCTCTCCTCTCGACGGCCGTTCCTCTCTTCACTAGAGAGAGAACTGTTGCTTCATCGCTCGTCAGACTCGACGACCGTTCGACGTGGCTTGCGATATTCATCCGCTCGCAGTTCGTTCGTCATCGTCTTCTAGGTCCGTTCGTCGTCGTTGCCTTCCAGGTTCGTTCGTCGTCGTCGTCTTCCAGGTCCGTTCGTCGTCGTCGCCTTCTACCGCCAGATTCGACCGTCTACCATTTCGTTCGTCGTCGTCGTCTTCCAGGTTCGTCGTCTTCCGGTTCGTTCGTCATCATGCAGTTCGTTCGTCTTCCAGTTTGTTCGTCTTCTTCCAATTCGTTGTGCGTTTTGTAATGGTTGTATTATTTTTTTTTAATTAGTTGTATACGAAATCACAACTTATGAATAATATGATTTTTTTATATTATTTTCAGATCTAGTATTTTGTGGTATTATTACATTATAGTTGTAGTATATATATTTTTTATATTCTTTGTGGAGTTACCTTCTTATTCTTATGTTGGGTGTAGGATAATTGTTATAATTTTTCTCAGATCTGTTTTTTTTTATTTTTTTATGTTTTTGAATTTTGTATAATATTCTTTTGTCATTAGTTTCAATCAATAGTGTTTTATTTTCTTTTAGTCTTTTTGTCTTTCAAATTTGATGGCAAAATGCAAAAATTTTTTTTTTTTTTTTTTACCTATACCAATACATATTGTTGTGGTTTCGGCTAGGAACCGCAGCAATATGTGTAATATATTGCTGCGGTTTTGGCCTGGAACCACAGCAATATGCTTTATAAATTTGATATAAAATAAATATATTGCTGCGGTTTATACTTAGAAACCACAACAATATGTTCAAATATTGCTGCGGTTTAAAACCGCAACAATATGTTAAGTACCTATTGCTGCCCCCTTAATTGCTGCGCGCCCAAAACCGCAACAATATGCCACTTTTTGACCGCATCAATAAGCATTTATTCTACTAGTGGTGCTCACTTATTTAATGGGCTCTATTTACTAGATTTAGAAAGACAAGTTTATAACATTGATACTAAAAAGGCCAAATCAAATGATTCAAATAAAACTTACCTTTGGCGTTGTCGTCTTCGCCACATAAATGAGATACTAAGGACTTCTGGAATCATTTGATTTCGAATCATATGATACATGTGAATCTTGCTTACTTGACAAAATGATAAAAGCTCCATTCACTAGTGTAAGTGAAAGAGCAAATGACAATTAGGTCTCATACATTCTGATGTTTGGCAGTTATCAGTACTTCATAACATTCACAGATGACTTCGGGTATATCTACCTTATGAGGCATAAATCTGAACCTTTTGAAAGGTTTAAAGAATTTCAAATGGAATTATAGAATCAGCTTGGCAAGACAATAAAATCCCTTAGATCTGATCGGGATGGTGAGTATTTAAGCCAAGAGTTTGATGACCATCTCAAAAGTTGTGGAATTCTTTCCCAACTAACTCCTTCAGGACCACCATAATGGAATGGTGTGTCCGAAAGGAGAAATCGAACTTTATTAGATATGGTTCGATCAATGATGAGTCAGGCCGATCTTCCGATATCATTCTGGGGTCATGCCTTAGAAACTGTCGTACTAATCTTAAACAGAACTCCAACCAAAACTGTTGAAAAGACTCCATATGAGTTATGGGCTGGAAAAACTCCAACTATATCTTTTCTTAAGATTTGGGGATGCGAAGTTTATGTAAGACGTTTACAATCTGACAAACTTGCACCTAAATTTGACAAATGTTACTTTGTGGGTCAAAAGAAACAAAGGGGTATTACTTCTACAATAGAACTGAGAACAAAGTGTTTGTGGCTTGCACTAGTGTCTTTCTCGAAAGAGAACATCTTTCTAGAAATTCAAGTAGGAGAAATATTCACCTCGAGGAAATTCGAGCTGAAAATGAGCCACAATATCAGGAGCCTCCATAAGTTGTTGTGGAAACTGATAAGACTCTACAACGTATTGTGGAATCTACCTCCGTGGCACCCACCCCTCGTAAGTCTACTAGGAAAATTTCAGCACCTGAGAGATATGGATTTTTCATGTCTGATAATAAAGAAATATTGCTTTTAAAAACAATGAGCCTACTACCTATAAAGCAGCTACGGCTAGTTCAGAATCCGACTTATGGTCAAAAGCCATGAAATCCGAAATGGATTTCATGTATGAAAATCAAGTTTGGGACTTGGTTGATTTACCCGATCGGGTTAAACCTATTGGATGCAAATGGGTTTTCAAGTTGAAAACTGACATAGATGGAAATGTATATATCCATAAAGCTAGGCTAGTGGCACAAGGTTTCAAACAAATTCATGGTATAGACTATGATGAAACCTTTTCACCAGTAGTTATGCTGAAATCTATTCGGATACTTCTAGCAATTGCCTCATATTATGACTATGAAATATGGCAAATGGATGTTAAAATCGCTTTCCTAAATGGTTTTTTGGAAGAAGAAGTGTACATGACGCAACCTGAGGGTTTTATTGATCCTAATGCACCTAGAAAGGTATGCAAGCTTCAAAAGTCCATTTATGGATTAAGGCAAGCATCAAAGAGTTGGAACCTCTGATTTGACGAGTCAATCAAAGGTTTTGGTTTTCTCAGAAATGAAGAGGAATCTTGTGTTTATAAGAAAGTTAGTGGGAGTAAGATTATTTTCTTGGTCTTGTATGTAGATGACACACTTCTGATTGGAAATGACATTCCCATGCTAGAGTCTGTAAAGATATGGCTTGGAAAGTGTTTCTCAATGAAAGACCTTGGTGAGGCTTAATACATACTAGGCATTAAGATCTATAGAGATAGATCTAAAAGAATGATTGGACTAAGTCAAGAAACTTATGTTGATAAGGTTCTGGCTAGGTTCAATATGAAAGGTTGTAAAAGAGGTTTTCTATCAATGTCTCATGGCATAAGTCTGAGCAAGGCTCAGTGTCCTTCTCCTCAATTGCATGGCTTATGAGAAAGACCGCATGAGCAAGATCCCATATGCGTCAGCTATTGGATCCATCATGTATGCCATGATATTTACTAGACCATATGTTCCCTATGCTTTGAGCATGACCAGTAGATACCAAGCAAATCTAGGTGATGACCATTGGAATGTTGTGAAGAATATTCTAAAGTACCTTAACAGGACTAAAGAAAATTCTTAGTTTATGGAGGAGAGGATGAGCTAAGTATAAATGGTTATACTGATGCTAGTTTCCAAACAGATAAGGATGATTTTCGATCGCAGTCGGGATTTATATTTTGTTTAAATGGAGGAGCGGTGAGTTGGAAAAGTTCCGAAGAGCACCATAGCATATTCTACAACTGAAGCTGAGTATATTGTTGTATCAGAAGCAGCAAAATAAGCCTTCTGGATAAAGAAGTTCATATGTGAACTAGGAGTGGTTCCTAGTATTGCTAGTGCTTTGGATGTTTATTGTGATAACACTGGAGCTATAGCACAAGCAAAAGAACCAAGATCACACCAAAATCCAAACATGTACTTAGGAGATTTCATCTAATTCGAGAAATAGTTGATCGAGGAGATGTTAGGATATGTAAAGTTCATTCGGATAGCAATGTTGTAGATCCGCTTACTAAGCCACTTTCTCAGCAGAAACATGAGACTCATACTTCAGCTATGGGAATTAGGAACATTGGAGAATGACCTATATTTGTACTTAATTTTGAATGTTGTTCATTATTGAAATAAAAGGTTTATATTTATTTTATAATATATATTTTTGTTTAATTTGGTTTAGTATTGAAACAAATGTCCAAAGTAAAAATAGGATGTTGAGTACGAGGACTCAACTATGGAACCCTATTAAGTGAACTAAAATAAATGATTACCTAGTCTCTAATCAGGTCATTAAGTAGGTACATTAATGACCTATAATGATTAGTTTATAGATTGATTGATGATATGTTTCATGGATCATAGGGGAATTGGATGTCTAATCAATTATATTAATGTGAATTGGTGAATACACATTGAATTTGACCAACATAGAGAAATCTTTAAGAGCTGAATGTCATAAGTTTCTCTAAAATATATAAACGAGTTGATTCCTCAGACTTGAGTTCACCACTCATTCCTTACATTGATGACTAGTACACTTTGGCATTGTCAAACGTCATGCCGTAAAAGCAGGAGACTATAAAGGCAATGTACATGTTGCTATGAGTCGTGTGAAGGATAGAGGGTAAATAAGATGGAATTGTCCTCCTATTATATAGGAATGTTGTTTTGGGTCTCTCGGAAAGTTTAGACTGTAAAATACATGGCCATGCTCGAATGGAATGTGATTCAATCATTCGTTTGACAGTTGAACTTGGAGACTGAGAAATATTCAGGACTTCATAAGGGTGACCCGTTTTCTTACCTTATGTTCATATATAACAATAAGAGACAAAGGGAATATAAAGCACCACTTGCTCTAGGACAAGTGGGAGACAAAGGGAATATCAAGTGCATAACTCAAAAGTTATAAATTATTAATTCGGTTTTTTCACCAAATACCCTTGACAAAAAAATGTATTCACCAAATGCCCTAGCTTTTTTCAAAATTCACCATATACCCCTGACTTTTAACAAAATTCACCAGATACCCTTAGTATTAACGGACGTTAGTGCTCCGTTAGCCTGTATTTACAAGTTTGCCCTTATTACCTAGCGCCATTATAGTTATGTTGCTTTGATAACCTGACATAAAAGTTCTTCGGAAAAAAACCACGCCCTTTCAACTCCCCCTCTTGCTCTGTTGTTCATGCGTTTTTAAAAATCAAAGGAGCCCTAAAAATCAACTGCAAATTTGAAGATTTCTAGATTAATATTATACGATAATGCCAATATGTTCTTTTGACCATAATAAGCTATGGGTAATATCTTGCTATATATTGGATCAAAATCAAATATAGGATAATTGATTGATATCAATATTAATTGATTGAGAAAGTCAATCAATTAATGGGTTGATATCCTCTTAATTGAAAAAAATCAAGTCCTTCCTTTTATATGCATACAAAGCAAAATAAATATGGATGTAGATGAGTTTGACTTACTTAACTTATTTTACAAAATTCTGGCCGTGAGGTTGCAAGTGAAGAGAAAAGAGTTTCTCACAAAATATTACAAAAGTTCATACAAAATACAAAGACTTTGTTTTGGGTTCTAGTAAACCAAGGTATAATCAACTTGTGGTGGTGGACCTTTGTAGAGGAACTTCAATTGACGTTCTCAAACATCAACGAGGCACGCTTCAAAGGTATAATTACTTCACCCCCTTTTGTAGATTCATTATAGTATTTTAGGGTGTTCTTGGGAATAGGTTTTGTATAAATTGTTTATATTTCCGCATCTTAAATCCTATTATCTCCCAGTTATCCTCTCTTCTCAGTCTGGCTCAGTTAGGAGAAGAGATGATCACATGGAGAGTGATGATGCCTCTTCTGCTCTAAAGAGGAACAAAAATTAAGCTTTTAGCAACCTTTTTTGTCAAAGTGATAATGATTTAAATTCCTAAGTTATGTCGATTACTTGTTGAAATATTAGAGGAAGTGGTAGGAAAAATGCTTTGCCAGAGGTGAAGGACTTTTGTAAGAGTTGTAATATAAAAATAATGATGTTATGTAAATTAAAATCACAATCCCCTCCCTCTATCAGTGTTTCCCACCAAGTTGGGTTCAGGTTCTATGATTTTATCCCAATCTCAAGTTATTCTGGAGGGATCTAGTTAT